>NC_056738.1:458213454-458408454 GCF_019279795.1 Protopterus annectens
TATGGTTCTGATGCACACTGTGACTGTACTACAGTGTACCACAGTATTGCAGTGTAACATGTTGTAAGGAGTAAAGTGTAATGCATAACTGGCAGGTAGTGTAGCTGACCAGCAATGATGCCTTATAGCTGTTAGTAACACTAGTTGGTTGTGGTATGTATATTGTTATCCATTTGTGTTGTAGGTGTACATGTGTCAGCACAAGGATGACCTGTGCATATGATGATAGCTGTGCCACATTCCTGTCATCCATACTATCAATGCAGGGACAGGATAATACGATTCTGTTGCATGCGGTGACTGTACTACAGTGTACCATAGTACTGCAGTGTAACACGTAAGGAATAAAGTGTAATGCATAAATGACAGGTAGTGTAGCCATCCAGCAATGATGCATTATAGCTGTTAGTAACACTGGTTGATTGCTGTCCCTATAATGTTATCCATGTATGTTGTAGGTGTACATGTGTCAGCATGAGGATGGCCTGCAGTCATATTCCACAACCGAGTATGTCATTGTGGTGACACTATGGCTGTGACATATCTGGGGTACAGTTGAACACATGTCACAGGTTACTAAAACAGTTACTGCCTTTGCCACATGGATAGGTGACCCACTGAGGTGTGTATACACTGCAACCTGATGTAGACCCATCCACATACACACACATTGCTACTTGGCAACACTGGGGCTAGACCCCTACCTAACTATGTAGTGATACTGAAGTGTCTACAGTTACATTCCACATGATAGATCATTGCCCAGTAAGGGATATATACTGTGACACAGCTCACACACCAGGGATACAACAGAGAAGCCTCAGTGTCCAGCTATACCTGCAGGTGTGTCTGTTGTCAGTACTACATTTAGCACTCTGCTCTTGCCTGGGTTAGCACTGTCAAGAGTAGTGCTGCCATGATATACTACATGCCATTGTGACAGCACATACTCCGGGCTATTACACCTGTATGTAACACAGTCACATGGATAACAGTGCTGTACAGGCCTCATATATGTGTGTGTCCCACACATGACACTCACACACCTTGCTACTGTAATGAAAGCACATATATGCATGCATTGTAAATGGCATTACATACACCTATTACATATGTCATTACCCTGCTATGTTATCAGACTGGGTGGTGTCACCTGGTTACCAGACATAAGCCATGTTTAGCAAGTATCAACATTGCTGTAATATAACAGCTGAGCTGATTTGCACACTAGTAAGTGAAGCCTACACTGTGTAAATGCCCTTAAGTTTACCCATAGCTCAGCACCGCTTAGCTTTGCGCAAACCTGTGCAAACCCACTTAAAGCTGCTCAGAACTGCCTTAACCAGAGGGGCGTGGCCAAGGATGAACACAGGATAGCAGCAGATTTCTTCAGCTCCACCAATTTCACTGCACTGACAGGAAATAATTACTTTAAAAATTAATTTATGAAGTAATTTTCTTTCTAAATACGTTTGGTATGTCTATTCCTTCAATAATATCTAAAAAAGAAAGAAATTTTTAATAATATTCCTGTCAGAAAGCACCTTGGAAATTTCTCTGTCAGTTTTTCTGTTTGAAATGAGTTCCAGTAAGACAAATTCTCAAGATTCCAGCATCAAGAAAGAACTTCAGTCTCTGATATCTACAATCCAGCAACTTACTGCCAAGATGGATAAACTGGATACTAAAATAGATACCTTCATAGAAAAAACTACAAAACAAATAGACTTGTTACATATAGACTTGCAACAACAGAAGACTCAGATTACAGGCATAGAAGAGACTGTAAATGACATGGAAAACAGAATCCAAGAAGAAGAAATCAACATTGAGTTTTTGCTGAAACAAAATACACATCTACAAACAAAGCTTGATGACCTGGAAAATAGATCTAGGCACAATAACATTAGGATTTTTGGACTGCCAGAAAATATTGAAGGTAACAATATTACTTCTTTTTTAAATACATGGCTCCCTAAAACTTTAGACTTGCCAGAAGCATTTTCTTTTGGTATCGAAAGAGCCCATAGATCTATAGCTAATACTATCTCTAACAAAAAGTATCCTAGATCAGTTATAGTTAGATTTTTATCATCTTTTGATAAAGAGATGGTACTTAAATCTGCTTGGGCTAAAGCACCTGTTAAAATTAATGAGGCAACTCTGCGTTTTGACAATGACTATTCTTCCTTGGTAATAACTAAAAGAAAAGTTTTTCTGCCATTAATAAGGGAGCTTAAGAAAGCACAGTTTAAAACCTACCTTCTGTTTCCTGCCAAGCTAAAAATCTTCCTTCCTGATGGCCCTAAAATTTTTGAAGACTTAGACTCTGCATTGCTGTTTATCAAAAAAAAATAAGATTTTGGATAAAATAGAGGAAATGGAATGGGCTAGTCCTTCATTAAAGAGGATGGCAACAGAAGCTTCATGGAAGACTTCAGAGAAGAAAAAGAGACTAAAAAACAAATGACTTGTTCTATGTTTTTTCTTTTTTTTTCTCTCTCTCTTATTTTCTTAACTACATTTACTGCATTTTCAGAAAGCCACAGATATTCTGAAAAAGATTTAATCAAAGTCATTTTCTGTGTACAAAGAACTGTTTTTGTTTCATAATCAGTCAAAATATCTGAGGAACTAATAACAAGCTATCATTCAATATGTTTCTCTTTCTGACAAAGAGAACCAAGGTTAGTAACCTGATACATTTTTTTTTCTTCTTTTCTTTTATTTTAAATAATGACATTCTTTTTAGATTATGCATTGAGTAAGGGATGGGGGAAGGCAGGGAGAGAAGTGTAATGAAAATATGATAAATGGAATAATAACTTATTTATTCCTTGTAAAAAAAGTATATATGCTGTTTAAATGCTATTGCTAATTATACTTCCTTGATTTTATTGCTTATACTTGTTTACAAATAATCTGTCATGCTTTAATTAATAATAATTAGAACTAATTAGTAGTAAATAATATGTTTCATATCCATCTTTATTTATATAAACAGCAAGTAATATTCCACTGTAGATACTTTTTATAGCTTCCTTTTTCATTTTTTATCTTTTTTCTTACTCTCTTTTTATTTTCTACTCTCTTTTTTTATGCTCTCTCTCTCTGTTTCCTTTCATATTAGTACATTCACATGCTTTTGATCATACTGATATAGTAAATAATAAGATTTGTATAAAAATTGAATAGGGGCATAAATAATTAGTTCTATTACATATTAATAACTGTGGGCTTAGTTTCACTTTCATAGAGGCTGTAATAACTTGTAAAATACTTTGCGAAGGTTTTGCTCTGTTTAGCTTCATTTATATTGCTAAATGAATGTCAGTCACTTGTTTTTATCAAAATTCCTGCCAGAATGTTAAGGGAGTCAATTTGGGATGTGGGTTACCTCGTGAATAGTGTCCTCGAGTTGTTTTAAAAGCTTCAACACTCAGAATTCACGCAGAGAAGCTGAATACAGTCAGTTTGAACTTTGACCCCTGAATTCACACTGACACATCGCAGATTCAAGAAGAACACTCTACCAGGAAGTAGAACTGCTGCAAATGCGACTCTGTGATGGAAAATGAACTCTATAACATTTAAACGTGAGTTATTTTTTATAACTACTTATTTATTCATGTTATAATCTATAAAATATGAAAGTTATAATGATTTTAAATGATTCAGTATCCCATAGTAAGCAAATGTGATATTTTAGAAGGCATAGAAAGTGAAACATTTATACATATGTTTTTGAAAGTTTACTTGACTGCAACATATTAATGTATGTAAAAACCTATGATTTAAACATATACATTGATATAATTCATTTGATTTATCTGACTGACAAGTATAAATATCTTTATGACTCTATCTTAGAAGAAGTTGTCATGTGACATATTTTAAAGCAGCAGTTCAGATATATAAAATACAGATGGCTTTCTACACAATAATGCAAGTATATCTGAGAAGTTACATAGCTATGCAGTATGATTTATAACCATTTTTATAAATATAATATTTTATTTTACTGGCAATAATAAGTATGAGAAAAAAGCTTTGATGCAAGTAATTTAAAGTCTTTTGGAAGCTGTCAACTGCATTTCTATGACAGAAAATAGGTACATCTTAACATATGTAATGTCTGAACCATAATAACCTAAGTTATTGATTTTAAATGAACATCAGAACTTATTTTTACAAACTTTGAATAAATTAACATGTAGATATGCCTTTTTTTCTCTCTCTCTCTCTCTCTCTCCCACTCTCACTTCTTTTATTTCTCTCTCTCTTCTTGGTTCCTAATATCAAGTTTATTTGAATGCTATTTTATTATAAATGTATTATATTAAATAGATGTACATAGCAGTATGAATTGTTTTTAAAAGTTTCTATTTGTTTATATGATGCTGATTTATCAAATGTGTAGCTTTGTCTTACCAGATAATCTAATTGAAAGTTGTTAATTTAAGTTAATAATAACTAGTATTAAATTGATAAGGTGGCAGCTGAGGTACTGCTGCTTAGGGTAGGGGGTTAACTTGAGTAGTATGTGCTACTCTAAGTTGGAGTTTTTAACTCCAGGCTGGGTGCAAGGTTTAATCCTTACATTATCTTCTTTTGTTCACTGTTGTGTGTATATAGTTCTGACATCCACAATACATTTTGTAAGCTCATTGTCACTACAAACAAAATTGAATTTTATACAAAATCCCATAAGAGATTCAATAAATACAGCTATATTTAAAGGTACACCTAGAGGAGGAGGTATAACATTATTTATTTTGTTAATTGTTATTTTGATTATAAGTTTTATATGTTTTAAAAATGCCAAATGACTTCTCTAAAAGGAATTTCTTTAAACATTAATGGACTGAATAACCCGTGTAAAAGGGCAAGCTTAATAAGATACATTAATTTACATAAGGCCAATTTAGTAATCCTTCAAGAAACACATCTCCTGAAAAAAGATATTGATAAATTAGCCACAAATAAATATACAGTATTGGTTAGTTCAGAGCACACGCAGAAAAAAAGAGGAGTGGCTATTTTATGGAATAAAAGTATGCCCGTTCCTAAAACTATTAAGTCTTATCAAGATGATAAAGGAATGTTTTGTATGATTACAATACAAATTAATGGAAAGACTTATACATTAATCAATGTATATTGGATACCAGGAATTGGTATTAATACAGTGAAATACCATCTTGATAAGATCATATCATTTTCTATAGGAGATATTATTTTGGCAGGTGACTTTAATTGTATCCTACATGAAAATGATACTACTACTATAGAAAAAAGGAAAATTACATCTAATGCAAAACATTTAAAGGATTTTGTTAATTCTTATCATTTAAATGATATTAATAATCAGATAGACTCAAAATCATTACCATACACCTTTTTTCTAACAGATATAAAACTTATTCAAAAATAGATAGAGTCTTTATTTCTAACCAGATGGTAACAGAATTAATTGACTCTAAAATCATTTCATGTCCTATATCTGAGCATAATTCAATTGTTTTTGAGTTCATGATAAAAAATACTTACAATGTTCAGATCAAAAGGATACCAGCATACTTAACTCAACTAAAAGACTATAAAGAATATATACTTTCAGAAGTACAACATTTTTAGACATAAATAATACTCCTGAAGTTTCCATTGTTTATGTTTGGGATGCTTTAAAATCATATCTATATGGACAAAGTATCAGATGGTATAATAATAAAAGGAAATCTTGGGATAAGGAATTGTTAGATATTCAAAGTAAATTAGACTCTTATAAACATAATAATAAAGAAAATATTATGGACAAGAAAGTCATTGAAGAAATAAACAAACTAAATGAGAAATACAAAGAAATTTTAACCCATAAAGTTAAAATAACTTTAGAGAAATACAAGTTTTTGTCTTACTCAATAAGCCCCAAATACTTACATAGACTTAAAAACAAAACAAAAAGGTTGAATAAGCAAAATCATATCAAAGAAATTTTCTCTCTAAGGAAAAAGAAGAATGTTTCTAGTCTACCAGAAATATTAGATGACTTTAGAAATCACTTTCACAAAATTAATCATAATAACATTAACATGGAACCTAAGGATAAAATAAAGGAATTTATAACTACGAACATGAATAAAAAACTTAATAAACAACAGATTAAACTATTGGATAAAAGTATTTCATATACAGAGGTTGTTACACAAATAAACAAGCTTAAATCAAACAAAGCACCAGGTAATGATGGTATTATACCAGAGATATATAAAATTATTTCTAAGAGTACATACTCATTAATACATAAGGTTTTTATTTTGGCCCAAAATGAGCTAATAACCCCCCCCCCATCTTGGCAATACACATTTATTTCGCCAATTTTAAAACCCAATAAAGACCCAACTAGATGTACTTCATATCGACCCATTTCATTACTTAATGTTGATTATAAAATGTTTATGAGTATTTTTGCTGATAGATTGAAGACAATCATCCCAGGCATTATAGATATAGATCAGACAGGCTTCATTGTAAATAGAAACACTTTTGATAATATTAGGAGGACTCTAACATTAATTGATTTTGCAAATAGGAGAAAGAAAGATTTAACACTTATTAGTCTTGATATAAGTTCAGCATTTGATTCAGTAAGTTGGGACTACTTGTTTACCTTACTGAAGTGCACAGACTTCTCAGATGCATTTGTAAATCTAATTGAGCATCTATACAAAGGAGCATTAGCTTACATTAAGATAGGAACATATGTCTCAGAAAAAATACCCATTTTTAAAGGTACAAAACAAGGGTGTCCACTCTCTCCATTTTTATTCACTTTAATAATGGAGCATTGGGCTAATCTGATCAGAAATAGTACTGATATAGAGGGATTTGAAATAGATGAAAATACAACATCTAAAATTCAACTTTTTGCAGATGATGTTCTAATTACATCAGCAGGATTTAATTCTTCTATGCAGTCTCTATTTGATAAAATGATGAATTTTAAAAGTATTTCTGGTTTAATATTCAATGAAGAAAAAACTAAAATACTACCTATATATACACGAAAAAATGTTCTCATTAGTGATTTTAGTAAATATGTACCCAATTCAGGTCAGATAACTTATCTAGGTATAATATTAACTAAAGATATTAAATCTATTATACATAATAATTATAATACCTGTCTTCTTAATATACAAAATCTTTTCAATACCTGGAATAATATCTTTTTTTACTATGGAAGAGAGACTTACAATTATTAAAATGATAATATTCCCCAAGATATTATACTTAATATAATCAATAATACTCCCACCTACAAAAATAATTATCAAGAAATTGAATACACTAATGTTAAATTTCCTATGGGCACCTAATAGACTTAGGATTGCATTAAAGAAACATACTAATAGCTGGTCTCAAGGGGGTATTTCTTTTCCAGACTTTAACTTATATACTGTCTCTTCCATTGTAAAAGTTATTACTTTGTTAATAGATCAGTCATATGTTGCAAAATGGAAAGATTACTGGGAACTAATTAGTATTCACTTCATGAAAAATCTCCTTAACATATAAAAATATGATTGTAAATAACTCCATGCTATGGTTACTAAAAGAATTTTGTACTTCACCTATTACACCAAAATATATAGTTAGTTATCCATTAAACATTATTATTAGTTATCGTAATTTTATATTCATGCATCCTAAATATAAGGAATGGAATTTTATTATATTCCCTATAATGTATACACGAGGTATGCTTTTGTCATCCACTTCTGAAAGAACTCACTTAGCTACAGATAATGATCTAAAGTACTGGTATCAGTTGCTATCTGATAATAAAATTAAAAATCTAGACTTCTTAAAACAAGAATTTGATCTGAGAGAAACTTGTTGGTTAGAAGTCCAGACCTTTAGACAACATCTCATTAATAAAATTGATTTAATGTCTATAACAGTTAAAGAATCCATTCCAACACTGATTGATTACTTGATATTAAATTTACAACATAAAGTTTCTGATAAAGGTAAGCTTTCATACATACATAAAATTATCAGAGAAGAAACTTTTTACAGTGTAGATACCTACTGGAATTATTTCACTTCTATTAATGGTGACCCACCAAATCAACAAGATAAACAATATATATTGGAATCTGCCTATAAAACTACTTCTTCCATTGTCTGGAGACTTTTTACATGGAAATTTTTACATAGATCCTTTTATACACCTTTGATGATGAATAAAATAAATAATAAAGATAATCTATGTAAAAGATGTAATGTAGAAATTAATGCTGACTGGGCTCATATGTTTTATGACTGTATAAAATTGAAAGAATATTGGAAGTCAATCAATGATTTTTGCAGGCTCTTTTACAGATAATTTCATTATTTCTAAATCTCTTATATTATTCAACACTCCTGTACCTCAAAGTGTTAAAAAGGTTAAGCTTCCCTTGTTATGGTCTATTCTAGCAGTGGCTAGAAAAATAATAACCAGAAATTGGATTTCAGATACACCTCCTTCGTTCAATGAATTTAAAAATGTTATGACTATAGTGTGCCATATGGAATTGATGACAATAAAATCAAGAACTACTAGAAAAACACCTTATTATATTATATGGGATACTTTACAAAACTTGTTAAAAACTTCAATAGCATGGTATTTTAGTTTAATTAATTGATTTGATTGTAGTGGATGTCTTTGTAAATACTTTGGTTATTTTCTTGATTGTTATAATCATATCTATTTTAATTATTTGTATAAAATTGTTATGATATTTCTCTTGTATGTTAAAAACAATAAACTTGTTTTAAAAAAAAAAAAAGAACTGCCTTAACCACTCTGTGTCTGACAGCCCTTGTTCTGCCCAGCAACAAAATAACAGCTCTTGCAGTTCTTGAACCCAGGACCCTATACACTGAAGTCACAACACTTAACCACTACATCATGACCACTGTGAAGACAGCTGTTGTTTTACCAGTATAGCTGTCAATACACATATTGAGTAGTATTGAACAATTGCCTTTAGTTCCTAAATTCTGTAGTCATTGTTAGTAATATGAATGTTGTATCACATATGTTGTTTTATCATAATCTATACATAGCAGATACATACAGTGAGATACATCTGGGAGGGTATACACAACCATGAGGTTTACTCATGACAGGATTATGGTTGTATATATATATATATATATATATATATATATATATATATATATATATATAATAAGATTATATATGTCTACATGTACATACACATGTACACTCATACATGTGTCTGTATACACATCTGTATAGTGCTACATATATATGGCCATGTGTACATCTCTTTGTATGTACATACATATATATATATATATATATATATATATATATATATATATATATATATTTAGAAGCGCTACAAAATCCTGAAAGCCCAACATCCTGAAGACCAAATTCCTAAAAACCCAAACTCCTGAACCTTCTGGAGCCTGGAAACTCAAAACCCTGTAAATACATAGGATATAAACACTTACTTTATTTCAGCACAAGTACATACAGAAACATATTACCCGTCAACCATATGCAGGGGGGGCAAGCTCACATGCACCCCCCCCATGTGGGGGGCTGTGCCTGCCATGCCCCTGCAATCTTGGAGTTGATATATTTACGTATCAGGGGGGTGTGGGGGGCACAGCCCCTCACATGGGGGTGCAGGGAGGCATGCCCCCTGGTTATACTTGGAGAAGAGTAATATGGATTGTGTTTTGTTTCCGTATGTACTTGTGCTGGAATATAATGCGTGTTGGTATCCTGTGTGTTTTCAGGATGTTGAGTTTTCAGGAGTTTGAGTTGTCAGGAGTTTGAACTTTCAGGAGTTTGATCTCTGGAATGTGATCATCATAATTTTGGGCTTTCAGGATTCTGTAGTGCTCTCATATACATATATGTATATATAGATATATGTATATATAGATATATGTATATATAGATATATGTATATGTATATATAGATATATGTATATATAACTATATATGTATGCACATCCTATGTGTACAGATAAGCCTAGTTATGTTGGTATACATGTAGATATCAATAACTATATGTGCACACAGCTCTATTCTGATATACCTACTATTGTCAATATATATGTGGACATCCATACGTATATGTGCATATGTATCTCTATCTGTATATGTGTAGACATATATTGCTCTGTATATGTATATATCTGGGTATTTATATACATATCTATGTACATATGCATATCCATCTATGTATGTCAATATGTATATGTGTATGTGTATGTATCTATATAGATATCTGGATACTTATATGTACATATATCTTCACCATATATCCTGAACATGGAGTGTAGCCCTACCTCAGCCCCTAGAGTCCCAACTTCATAGTGTAAGGGGAATGTCAGGTATGTATAGCAGGTATAGTTGTAGAATATTGCTACTGTAATAGGGATTGTCTTTACAGACATGGTGTGTGTGGGAGGTCACATCTACTTTTAACATGTGTGCCATTGGCTACTGACAGATATCCTAAAGACATCATCGTACAGTACCACTGCTAGCTTGTAATGCTCCTGTGGACTACAGCAGAGATAATGGCCAATATATGTGGACAGTCTGACACACTCTGGACAGTCCAGAGGTATACACATAACCCCTTAGTGCAAGACATGTGGACCAATCCTGACAATATGGATGTTAACACTCATGTACATGGGTATAACATGTAACTACTGATATACATGTGCCCCATAGGTAATGCATTCACACACCCCTGTCTGTCCTGTCACATAATAACCGCTGGTACAGAGGTGCCATGGCCACATACTATCTACTAGATATTGACGTACATCTGTACAGCATCCCACTATTCTGTCTGACATGCATGACTGTTATGGTGGCCTGGCAGCAGTACATCTGGTAAGTATCTTGGCATTACATCTCACTGGGTAAGTACAGTAATCTGCTATGCATGTAACAAAGCACTGTGCAGGCTACGGGCAGACTGGCTCAACACTGGCCTACATTTCCTATGGGCGAATGCACATGTACCTGCATATATGCTCTGTGCTTTACCCGGTCCTCTTTGGCACAGAGTAAAATACACCTGTGTGAAAGTGCATAACCACAACCAATGTGAACACAGCCAAAGCTACATATGGTATGCTAGCATAATATTACAGTATATGGACTATCTGTTCAACACCAACCTCATATGTGCTACTCACACACTAACCCTGCATATACTGGGCACTACACAGTGTGGTCCGATGCCTGTCTGTGGTATGGGACATGTGTGTGTATGGCCCTACAAACATGTAAGACAGTATTGTAACATACAGTGGAACAGCATGTAACATCAGACAGAACAGGACCAACAACAATGACACTTACCACAGTCTGTACACAGGCCATTGTACATATTAACAATGCACACACTGCTGAAAATTACCATAAGTACACAGACCTCAGTACTGTACACACAACCACAGAATGTCCAGGTTATGTCATCAAATATAACTCCTACTATACATAACATGTGTAGTAGTCTGATATCTCACTGGCTTGCTACCAGATATTACGTCACTAATTATGGTGTACAGCACATATGCACACTTACTGCATGACATATGTACAACGATTGACTGGGTTGTGGCTGGAGGCACATACACAGGGCCAATATTGACATGTTGTTGTGGTAACCACATACATTTACTGTTGTAACAGGGTTTGTTGCAACATATGTCCTATGAGGGATACGAAATCAGTAATTCACACAGCTGTCACCATCTACAGACTGCAACCCTCACACTACCTTCTGCAGTTCACAGATAGGTGCTCTGTGGGTAACACATCAAACAAAAGCCACCACACACTGCCCAGTCTGCAGATGACCCTACAGATGAGGGTTTTCTCATAAACATAGCACTGACATGGCAGGTATTAAAACATGTAGGACAGCCATATCCACACACACCCTGTTAAACCAGAATTACTCCAAATGCAGTATAGTAGAACTTACAGTCTGTAGTCAGGTCAGGCACATCCCACTCCTGTTTGTTGGCCTGTTTCCATAGTGTATGTTGTTAGAGGTAAATCCCCAATCCATCAGAGATGCTGTTTGCCAAACAACAGATCAAGTTCCTGCAAACAGTGAATGAAAGACCCAACACCAACATGATGTTCCTAGATATTGGAGTGTGTTTCCATGCAATTGGTTATGGGAATGTTATCACAGCTGTTTCACATGCAATCGGCTAGAGGAGGGCTGCAATTCATGCAGAGGCCATCAGCTGATCATGAGCATCACTTAAAATATACATGCTGCTGCCTAAGCAAAGCAGGTGTAAGTCTCCACATCCACCAGAGAGGGAGTGAGAGAGGCAGACACAGGCAAAGAAAAGTCAGGGAGAGGTGGGAGAGAAAAACTTAAGCATGTTTGTGTCACACACCTACCCAGTACAGGGTATCAAACCCCTGATGACTATGTTGTACTATCACATGTCCATGCAGTTACTGGATGCACCACATATGTTACATATTGAGGAGCTTCAGAACGTATATGTGATGGTGAGTAACATCTGCAACAGGGATATGGTAGCTATGCGACAGCTGTAGTACACATGCCTGTCCACATGAACAGGTGTCAGTGTCAACACAGCAACACTCTCAGAGGAATGCACACACATTGACACACTTGGCAGGGCCAGGAATACAACTAATTATTAGTGGGGTTGCCACAACACAGTACTGTGCAGGAATCACATGCACCACTGGGGTCATACTGAGGTAATATGGGCAAAGGGTCTGTGGAGGTGTCTGACATCAGACAGCATGCTTCAGTATGCCACTGGGGGTTGTAGTGAGTGTGGATGTGGTCATATGCATCATACAACACACACAGACACTGATGCCAGTACTGACATGCATGGGTGCATTGCTTCATGGGTGTGTTGTGGTCGATGGTGCCAGATGGCTATACAAGGCTAGGTGGGTATACCTTGGCATCAGGCCACATGACAATGGTCTGCATTGTGGATCAGGGGTGTAGTATCTGGAGTTGCCGACACAGGTGGGTATTGTATTCACCATCCAGTCACCTGGGTGACTATTGCGTGTGGTCAATGTTGTGCATTGCTTGCCATGTATGTGTTTCTTAGTCCATGACATGGACTGTGTCTGGGATGTGCACACATCCCACATGCATGTACAGTGAAATGTGGAGCTGTTCCTGGGGTGTCTGGCCAATGTTGTGTACACAGATTGTTATCATCAGATGTGCCAGCCTTGGCCCCATGTGGCGGGAACTATTAATGGACAGCAGGTTGACCCTGCATCTACATTGATAGCATGATACCAGTATTCCCTGATGTAAGTGGCATCTGTCCATACAGTAATTGTATTTCAGGCATGGTTTGTGGTTTGTGGGTCACATTGGATTACACCACAGGTGTTGCAGGTGTCCAGTGGGAAATATGGGGGAGGTGCAATGTTGGCATGTACATGCCTATTGGACTGATTGACAGGGTGCCATGCCCTCTGTAGCCCACTGCAATCACACCATGGTTACTATCAGTGGGCAATATACAGGGTACTACCAACATAGCGGCTTTTGCCTAGGCAACTGTGTGTTTGTATGAGACATGGGTTGAGAGTGTTCCCTGAGTAATAAACGTTGTTCAGCTGGCATTGATGTCACATGTAGGGGTATGGATTTGCACCCCAGCCTCTTGGCTATTTCACATCTGTTATCCCTGTATGGTGGGCATTGTGATATATACTTGGGCCATCTTATAAGAAGTTTGCAAAACCCACTCCACATTGAGTCCAGTTGTTACACACTCACAACCACATCCACACAGCGTACAAATGACAAACACAGACACACCTGTCATGTCTGGGATTAGAACTCCTACCTAACTAGCATATTACACTACAGCACTACTCAGTTATAGGATGTGCCACAGAGATTACTGGAGTACTCCTTCCTCAAAGGTGTATTTCACAGTGAATAACATCAGCAGGATTGTCAAAATACGGCATTTGAATTGTACTGAGTATGAGTAGCCTAAAATGCATTGCTTCCTACACAGACATAGAAACACACGCAAAACATCCAGAACTGCCATGTGTGGGAATAGAACCCCTACCAGAGTTCTATATCACACTACAGCATGATGCTGTTATAGGATGCACTATGAGAATTGCTGGAGTGCACTTTCCCCAAAGGTGTATTTCACAGTGAATGACATCAGCAGGATTGCCAAAGTAGGGCATTTGAATTGTATTGAGTGTGACTAGCCTAAAAAGCATTGCTCTCTACACAGACAGAGACACACACACAAACAGTTGCCATGTCTGGAATTAGAACTCCTACCTAACTAGTATATTACACTACAGCACTACGCAGTTATAGGATGCACCATGGGTATTACTGAAGTACTTCTTCCCAAAGGTGTATTTCACGGTGAATGACATCAGTAGGATTGCCAAAGTAAAGCATTTGAATTGTACAGAGTGTGACTAGCCTAAATAGCATTGCTGTCTACACAGACATAGACACACACACAAAGCTGCCATGTTTGGGATTAGAACTCCTACCTAACTCATTTATCACACTACAGCAGTACGCAGTTACAGGATGTGCCATGGAGATTACTGGGCTACAGCTTTCCGAATGGTGTATTTCACAGTTGATGACATCAGCAGCCTTGCAAAAGTAGGGCATTGAATTGTAGTGCATGTGACTAGCCTAAAAAGCATCACTCTCTAGACAGAGTCAGCCACACACACAAACAGTTACTAAGTCTGGGATTAGAACTCCTACCTAACTATTTTATCACACTACAGCAGCACGCAGTTATAGGACGTGTTATGGAGATTACTGGGCTACAAATTTTCCAGAGGTGTATTTCAAGGTGGATGACATCAGCAGCCTTGCCAAAGTAAGGTATTTGAATTGTAGGGAGTGTGACTAGCCTAAACATCATTGCTCTCTACATGGACCGAAACAAACACATGCAGCTGTCATGTCTGGGATTGGAACCCCTACCTAACTAGTTTATCACACTACAGCAGTATGCAGTTATAGGTCACACCATGGATATTACCGGGCTACAACTTTCCCAAAGGTGTATTTCACAGTGGATGACATCAGCAAGCTTATCATAGTATGGCTATGGGGAAGGCAGTGTGTGTGTATGGCCCATAATCCATTCATCTAGGGGTTGACACACCACATGTGGGCACACGCAGGCTCATATTCCACAGGTACGTGTATATAGTTGCTAGATGACTACTTTCTTGTACAGTCATGTTGCACAGCTAGTACTTGCACCACAGATGACAGATATCCGTGGCTAGTATCTACAGTGAGTGACATCTGAACCTCATGTGGTTGTAGCCCTTTGGCTGTGTGCTGGGTGGGATAGGCCTGGATGGCTCCTTGTCACAGTCACCCTCTTTTATACATCTATGTACATCTACTTTTGGGCTTGGTATAGTGTGTTGCCCTTGGATATATGTCTGTATTCTTATCCACTGTGTGTGCAAAGCATGAGTGGTGCATACTGAGGAGTGTCGCACTAACAACTGCGACTGACAGATATGTCGGGTCCACTGTTGTTTGCAGACATGGCCTTCATTTGTTTAAGTGTGTGAGCATGCCCGGTATGACCTTTCAGTATGTTGTTGACTGACATTGCCTTCATTTCTCTAAGTGTGTGAGCATGCCCAGTATGCCCTTCTGTATTGAATACATGGATCGATTCCAGGTAGTTTGTACTGCTGTGCAGACCTTTGTGTTGTACACCTACAGGTAGCATACTGTTTCTGCAGGGTATCCGTCGATCATTTGGCAATATGGGGACAAACTGTGCAGGGGATAGTGTGTACTGTAGGTGATTGTGGCTGTGCTGCTTCAGCTGCATGGTACTGCTGTTAGCAGAGATATTCAGACATGTGTACTGTTATACACAGTGATGTTTTCTGTCCTCATGTTCTGTCAGCTGGACATTCTTTCTCACAGTAATGACTTGGGGGATAAAGGGTGACTGCAGCTGTGTCCAGTATTGTGGGCAGACATCTACGTATTCATGGTAGGTTATGCCATTCTGGAGGGGGAGCTGCAGACACGTGGTGCTGGGTTTGTGTATCTGGTTCAGCACCTTGGTACAGTGCATTGCAGAGGATCCCATACTTGTCCACCCATCAACATGACAGTATGGTCTTATCTTGCTGCGGCAATGCCTTACAGCTGTACAGATTTGCACAGGTTAGCCAGAGGCAGGGGCCAAGGGTCAGGACATTTACCCTATTGTGGTGTACGGGCAGGTGTGTAGCCACTCATTTATGTGTTTGCAGCCGGGGATAGTGTGTGTGCACACAGCTTCATGTCGGACCCTGCACATTCCATGCTGGCCATGCTCCCACACCCACCTCTGTTATTCTAACCTCTTCCATACATTATGCATACATTCTATGATACTTTCTCTAAGGGTATCACCCCATCATAGGTGTGTGTTAGTGTTGATCCACAGTTCATGCAGTGGGACATGGTGGACATGTTACTGTGGTTTGTCCACATGGCCTTGCATATGGCTTATGTGGAGTGTATGTTGTTATTTGGGTGTCCATGACATAACAAGCATTTGCAGTACATGTGAAACACAGGCCTTTGGCAGAAGCCTGTGGGTCATTAGGTGTTGCTGCAGGCCAGATGTGGCAAGCCTTTGAATTCTGTCAGTCCCAGACCACCATACAGTATATTCCCCTGGGGTGACAGGGTAGGGGTGATAGGTGTTCATGCCAATACCTTCTATCAGTCTTGATCAGGTGGTGTGGATGCTGGCATGGTGCTACCTACAGCTAGGGACACACCTGCATGGGACACCTGCACTGCATGCTGCAGTCTTCCACTATTGCCATATACAGGTGGGGTCCTACTGTACCCATTCCCCACAACAGGGATATTACCAGAGAGGTGCCTGTGGGTGGTGTTTGCATGGCTGGGTTCATGTGTGCTATGGACACTACTTGCATCTGACACACTGATATGCATGGGGCATTCCAGTAATGCTGGCATGTGCAGGTACAGCAGCTGATTCCCAATACATTAGTCTTACCTCCTTTGTGATCTGCAGATGTTCAGGTAGACATCACCGGTATCCCCTACTACAGGTCCAGTTACTGTGATGCATACCTATATGTACAAATCCAAGTGTGTCTCCATTTCACAGTGACACAGTATATACTGTATGGCTGGGGTGCTTTCCCCTGTGTACTGCTTGTATATCTAGCCCAACAGCCATGCCATGTCAGTCTTTCAGATGGTGACACATATTACCACCATACATTTACAATGACTTACTGCTAGCATGTATTATACTGGTGGGAATTGTCATTGGCACTGCAGTCATGAGGGCTTGCCCCTGTCATCAGCAGTAGTGGGCAATGCCCACCAGGTCTTACCTCAACATGCATACATACTGACCACTCTCACACATTATGAAACACACACCATCCTAACACACACAGACCTGCATATTGTGCAAATGTTACAACCTATCCTGCTACCTTGGCCACTTCTGGGCATCTGTGCTCCACTTATATTATACCTACTCATACATGTTACTACACTTCTACACAGGATTGGGGGGCACACCTGAGAGTCACTACAGTTCTACACTGGATTGGGAGAAGGGGCATACCTGTCTGTTTCCGCATGTCTACATAGGGGTGGGGGGGCACACCTGACTGTTACTACATTTCTACATAGAATTGTGGGGGGGACACCTGACTGTTTCTACCTTTCTAAACTGGATTGGGGGTACACCTGACTGTTACTACATTTCTATGCTGGATTGGAGGTAGCGGCACACCTGACTGTTTCTACATGTCTACATGGGAGTGGGGGCCACACCTGACTGTTACTACATTTTTATATAGGGTTGTGGGGGGACACCTGACTGTTTTTACATTTCTACACAGGATTGGGGTATACCTGACTGTTACTATATTTCTACACAGGATTGGGGGGACACACCTGACTGTTTTTACATTTCTACACATGATTGGGGGGCACACCTTACTGTTTCTACATGTCTACATAGGATGGGGGGCACACCTGGCACTTGCACACATTTGCTATGACTGTATTGGTATGTCAGGTACTCCATTTCATTCTGTATTCTAACCTATTATACTGACTAGAGCCATATCAGTGTACTACAGCTCTTTGCTTTGGTTGCCCTACATATTAGTGTCTGACTTCCTACCCTTCATAACTAACATCCGACTGCCTGACCTGCTGTAGTCTGTCTCTGTAGGCCTGGGGGGAGGTTACCCATAGGCATTATTCAGAGGCCATAGCATAGGCTCTGTTTGAGTTTGTGTACATCTGTCCTGCTGGCTGAGACTGTTGTTGGGTATGTCAACTTCCCTGACTGACATGTGTGAGTCATATGGACACACATGTCACCCACCCCATTTTCTGCAGTGGGTTTTGTCGCCCTGTGTGGTACTGGCTACTATGGTGACTCCAGTATGTGTTACAGATGTGATGGTGCCACTATGGGTGTCCACTACTGCTGCCATAACATTTGGCCACCCAATTCCCTTGCTTGCTTATATCCATACCATAGATACAGGTAACAACAATTCTACTCCATTTGGCAATTGGTACGTTAATTGACTTACCTTGTGGGTGTGCCAGGATTGAGTATGGTGCTGGAGGGCTGCCTATGTTGGATGCACATAATACACTCCCTATACATGGTGGAGTACAGGTAGTGTCATGTTTGGCATCCCTTTTACTGTATGTGTGAGTCAGAGAGAGGTGTCATCCCCTGGGTCCCTACCATGTCAGTGTATGTGCTATGCATTACCTCTTTGCTAAGGCCAGGGCATACTAGGCATGCCTCCATCTGCCTACTGGGGCAGGCACAGGTTGTTCCTCCTCTGAGTCACTCTGTGCCTGTGCAGGTCTTGGCATTGGTGGGGGTCTGTGCGGCCCTGCCCCTTGCTGTTCCTGCTACAGCTGTTTCCGCAGGATCATATTGTGTAGCATGGCACATACCATAACAATTTGAGTACATGTAGTTGGTGAGTACTGCAAGGCTCCACCAGATGTGTCCAGGCACCGGAACTGTGACTTCAGCATTCCAAACATGTGCTCTACTATAAGTCTGGTCTGTGCATGTGCCTCATTATGGCTTTCTTGTTCAGGTGTGTGTGTGCATTTCTGATGGGTGCCATCAGCTATGGCTCCAGTGTGTAAACAGCATCAAGAAAAATATAGCAACACCTTTTGATTCCAATAAATGCTGTCCCTCCAGTAAGTTCCTCTATTCAGGGGGACATAAAATACCAATACTTTCAGTAAGCACACTTGAGAATTCCAACAACGTAAAATAATTTACTCACACAAACAATTAAAATAAAAAATAGATAGATTGAGCGCTTTCATCTTCACTCGGGAGACTTCATCAGAATCAGCATTCAAGATAACTATAGACATTTTATAACAATCTACATCACTTTTAATTGGCCAACCAAATAATTCACAAAATATATTAACTCTTGAAGGTCCAAGTACATTTTGGCAATGCTTAAAACCAAAAGTATATAAATATAAGTGTAAATATAAATATGTAATGGATGTTCTAAAATTAATAAAAATATATGAATATAAATATAATAACATTTCTTTTAGTGCAAAGACTAGAGTGAAGTACAGATTGTTATTAAAAGAAAACAGCTCCAAGATCCTTGGGAATGGTAATTTATGAAATAAATATCCGGTCAAATATTTGTAACTAATCATATTCCGTAAAAATGTATAAAAATGTAAATATAATATAAATATACATATGATTAAGAATAGCAACATTATATATATCCTTCCTTTAAGAAATGTGCATAATGTTTTGTTAAAAATATATTGATTAGAAAATATACTGTAAAGAAAAAATTGTATACAAATTATATAAATGTATATATATGTTTTGTATTATTTCAATACTTGTTCATTGTTCCTTAACTAATGTATATGTTGCTTTTGGGGTCCAATCTTTTGTAGCTTGATGCTAGTAGTTTTAAAGCAGGGGTAATGGATATATGGTCATTCAAACCTGGACTGTTGCTTGCATCCAACCTGGACTGTCAGATCATTTCCTGAAATTCTAATCGGGTCTCCCAGTCACCCCCTCTCTCACTCTGTTTTACTTCCTCCAGCACACAAAATTTGTAATCCACCTTCTTACAAGTTGACAAGTGTCTGTATAAGGCATTATTCTCATTCTTCCTATTAATATCATATATGTGCTCATGTATGCGTAACCTTAAATTACGCTCTTTCTTTCCAAAATAATATGCCCAACAAACCTTGCAATACACTAAATACACAACTCCTTTAGTATAGCAACTGGAATAGGTTTTACCCTTGATTTTATAACCGATGCTGGGTGTATCCATGTCTTTTGTTCCCGCTATAAAGGGTCACTGGAAGCATTTACCACACTTAAAGGTGCCAAGTTTTAGACATGTCCACTCTCTATAAACTCCCTTTTTCTTTTCCAGTATATTCTTTAAGTTAAAATTCCTTTTAAAACTATATCTCAGTGTTTTTTGAAACAGTTTCACCCTCGTAGGCATCCTTCTGAACATATCGCAGGTATCATTTATACATTTTTTTTATGCCCAAATGGATTTTTATCAATGGGTGGACAAATCATTTTTACAAGCAAAGAGAGATGATGGAAGGAACCGGAAAATGAATACGACATACAACGACAAGTGTAAGACTTTAAAAAATCAGTTATCAAAATATAAAACACTAGCTTTGGATTTCTGGTATTTTAAGAAGTGTATTGAACAAAAAATTGTACCAAAAGGTCTAAGGCTTAAGTTTCCGAGTAATACTATTAAAGACACTGACTTCTTCAAAACTGTTATGAACATTTTAAATGACTCTGGTATTTTAATTCTGAAGACTATGATACACAATAATGACATTTAATGGAACAATGCAAAATAGCCATATATAAGCTTAATAAGGAGATAAGTGATTTAACTATTGATGAAAGTTATTTTTCTTTATTTTTAAAAGGTTTTACTTTTGTGCCAGTAAAAAAAAACTAAAATAGAGGACTTAATACTCAATATAAAACATTTTACAAGAAAATTGAATTTGGCACAGTTATTTAAAGGTGGCTTGAGCACTACCCAGGGTGCAAAATTAAAAAAAGAGAAGCACTTACAATCCACTGTTACATTAGGACATACAGAATTTTGAGATGTGTGTAACCAGTTTGATAAAAAAAAGAGTATAGGAATGTGAAGGAAGTTAGTTCAAATTTGTCACCCAAGGAAAGGAAACTACTTAAGGAATTAAGTGAAAAGGAAAATAAATTGAGTTATGAAACCCGATTGGGGGGGTGGGGTGGTGTTTATAGATCAATGGGATTATATGACGAAAATGCTGAAAATATTGAATACTGACAATAGGTATACCATGGTATCAAGGAATGAACTCAATATTTCATATAAAAAAGATTGATTTAACCCTGGAAGAGAATTCAGTGCAAGGACTGACATACACCTATACCAATTTCTAAGGGTACACAAACCTGTCATTCCGGCTATTTTTGGATACCCAAGAAACCCCTGAGACCAATTGTCAGCTCACAGGGATCAAAAACACAATCACTAGCTATATATGTAGGTACAAAAATTTAAAAATGTTTATTCTAGATATCCCCACATTTTGGTGGATTTATGGGACTTTCTGAATAAAATTGGTACCACCAATTACAAAGATACTATCATATTCTTTACCATTGATGTAAAAGATTTGTTTTCAGTAATACCCCATTCAATAGGGTTAATGTGGTTTGAAGAAATGTTGGTCGAGTTTGGCTTTTTATCATCCGATGAATTTAAACTAGTCTTGGAAAATATGGAGATGGTACTGAAATACGATTATATTTACTTTCAAGGAGAATTGTATCATGAAATAGATGGGGTTGCCATGGGGTCGGCCTGTGCTCCCATATTTGCCAAAATCATTATGTTGTATTGGGAGCAACATTTCATTTTTAATTCTGATTATTTCACACACATTTTGGGTTACTACCGATTTTTGGATGACATATTTATTTAATGGCAAGGAACTGAAGAATTGTTTTCAGACTTTATGGACTGCCTGAATCAAAGTACCGAATTTTTACAATTCACATATGAATTAGGGATAGATGAGACACACTATTTGGATGTCAAGATACAAAAGGATTATTTTAATAAAGTCTACAGGTCCGGTATATATAGAAAATAATGTTTTTCTAACTCATACTTGCAGTATGAGAGGGATCACCCATACAATTTTAAAATGAATATTATAAAGGGGCAAATAGTTAGAATAGCAAGAATGACATCGGACAAAGCAGATTTCATGAATGAAATTGAGTATGTTCGCAATATATTTGATGAAAGAGGATATCCTGATAATTTGATTAATCCTATAAAAAGATGTGTTATGGAAGGATGGGGATCAATCTACCTACCACTATTGACTAGTGGAGAAATAACTGGTGCTAATAGAATATTTGGAAGCACTGAACAAATTACATCACAACTTCCATACCTGACATTAACACATTACGCTAACATTGGGTGGGTTAAGAAAATGTATAAATGATACCTGGGATATGTTCAGAAGGATGCCTACCACTGAGATATAGTTTTAAAAAGGAATTTTAACTTAAATAATATACTGGAAAAGAAAAAGGGAGTTTATAGAGAGGGGAGATGTCCAAAACATGGCACCTTTAAGTGTGGTAGGTGCTCCCAGTGTGCCTTTATAGCAGGAACAAAAGACTTGGATATACCCAGCATTGGTTATAAAATCAAGGGTAAAACCTATTCCAGTTGCTAACTAAAGGAGTGGTGTATTTAGCGTATTGAAAGGTTTATTCGGCATATTATATCGGAAAGACAGAGTGTAATTTAAGGTTACGCATACATGAGCACATATATGATATTAATAGGAAGAATGAGAATAATGCCTTATACAGACACTTGTCAACTTGTAAGAAGGCAGATTACAAATTTTGAGTGCTGGAGGAAGTAAAACAAAATGAGAGAGGGGGTGATTGGAAGACCTGATTAGAATTTCGAGAAATGATCTGGCAGTAAAGGTTGGATGCAAGCAACAGTCCAGGTCTGAACGACCATATATCCATTACCCCTGCTTTAAAACTATTAGCATCCACCCCCAAAAGATTGGACCTCAAAAGCAACATATACATTAGTTAAGGAACAATGAACAAGTATTCAAATAATACAAAACATATATATATATATATATATGTATATATATATATATATATGTATATATATATATATATATATATATATATACACACACATTTATATCATTTGTATACAATTTTTTCTTTACAGTACATTTTCTAATCAGTATATTTTTAACAAAACTTTTTAACATTATGCACATTTTTTATTTTTTAAAGGAAGGATATATATATATATATATATATATATATATATATATATATATATATATATATATATATATATATATATATATATATATATATATATATATATACATGTTGCTATTCTTAATCATATTTATATTTATATTATATTTATATTTTTATACATTTTTATGGAATATGATTAGTTACAAATATGAATATGATTAGTTACAAATATTTGACCGGATATTTATTTCAGAAATTACCATTCCCAATTATCTTGGAGCTGTTTTCCTTTAATAACAATCTGTACTTCACTCTAGTCTGCACACTAATAGAAATGTTATTATACTTATATTCATATATTTTTATTAATTTTAGAACATCCATTACATATTTATATTTATACTTATATTTATATACTTTTGGTATTAAGCATTATCAAAATGTACTTGGACCTTCAAGAGTTAATATATTTTTGTGAATTAATTGGTTGGCCAATGTAAAGTGATGTGGCTTGTTATAAAATGTCTATAGTTATCGTGAATGCTGATTCTGATGAAGTCTCTCGAGTGGAGATGAAAGCGCTCAGTCTATCTGTTTTTTATTTTGTTTGTGTGAATAAATTCTTTTACATTGTTGGAATTCTCATGTGTGCTTACTGGAAGTATTGGTATTTTATGTTCCTCTGAATAGAGGAACTTACTAGAGGGACAGCCTTTATTGGAATCAACAGGTGTTGCTTGTATTTTCGGCTTGGTGTTTCGTGCTTGTGCACTTGTGATTCTTTGTAACCAACATCCCCCACTAGGTGACCATAGGGGATGTCCCCATTGGCAAATCTCTGGTACAGCTGTGTCAGATTCCAGATGTGGGAACTGTTATTGCTTCCAGGGCAGCCAGCACACACATTTATTATAATGCCCTGACCATCGCACACGACCTGTCCGTTGATGGAGGGGAGGCCCCTGTGGTTGAAGTTGGCCTTACCCTGATCACCGGGTGGTGCTTTGATGCATATATGCGTGCAGTCTATAGCACCCACTACCTCAGGGTATTCTGCTATTTGGTGGAAGAGACGCATATTGCTGGCCAACACCTCACGGGTGTTGAGGAAATATACGTGCTCACTGGCATGTGCTGACATGGCATCCAGGAACTGGTGGAATGCTGTGTATGCTGATGCCTGTGAGATCCCCTTGATATCCCCAGTTGAGCTTTGGGAGGTGCCTGTGGCTAGTATTACTAGGCCTATACATACCTTGGTATCTACTGGGATGGGTTCCCCTCGGTCAGTTCGGTGTGTCAGGCGTGGCCGGCACAGCTCAACAATTTTCTGTAGGAGATCCATGTCCACCCTATAGCTCTCCACTATCTCCAGCTCATGTAGCCCCTGGTAGGTTACCCTGGGTCTGTGGACTCTTCTCTGTCTCCTCACTGTAGGTTTATTGGCAGCATTCACATCTTCACCACCCTCAGCCTATTGCACATGTTGTATTTTGCTTGCTGTAGCCCCTATCATTTTGTAGTTTTGTTTGTTAAAAGTTACCTGCTTGTATGCACCTGTGGCATAGCGTATGGAAACAACCAGTGGGGAAGGTGTTTGCATAGCAGTGTTCTGGGCTGGGCTTGTGACTGACTGTGCAGTAGCTTGGAAACAGAAGTTTTTATTTGAATTTATATTTTATTTTTTACACTCTGTTTTTCACTGTTTGTAGGAAGGAAGGGATAGCTTGTAGACAAGAAGATTTACTTTGATTTTTTATGTTGTTGTTTTACCTTTAATTTTCAGTGTTAGTTATTAGAAAGGGATAGGTTTTAGACAGCCAAACTCTAGCCATCCCAAGGAGCCTAGTCAGCTATAAATTCATACAAACTGCAGTCAGGACAATCTATAGCTTATTTAAACATTCTTGTCTAGGTTTAAGGGTTATTGATCTTTACTGCTAAAAAGAGGGGCAACTGTGTGAGTAATACTGAGCACACGCTATTGCGTGCATTCTCACTCGATGTAAAGGAATTCTAGCTTTTGTCTGACTTTAACAAATTGTACGGTCAGAGTAACAACTTTACTGCACTTCATTTACTGTTTAGTTGTGTATTGATTGTGGAAGTTAAGAGTTAAGTTCTCTGAATTCTGTGGTAACTGATTTTGATTATTATTTTATTTATTATTTTATTTTAGTCATTTTTATTGATTTTATAGTGGAATATAGATTCCTTAAATGAGTATACCATTAGTGATTTGCTATGCACAAAAATATCTTGTGCAGTGTGATGAATGCTATGTATATTTAAAGGTAACAACTGATAATACTGATCTGTGTTTCTCATGTCAAAAGTTGGATGATTTGCTTACCATTTTTAATAGTAAATCTAGACTTTACTGATGATGACTGCACTTGTGCAATTAGCAAGGCTATGATAACTGGTGTTACATATATTAATGACTGGACTAATGAGATAAACAATGCTAGGCAAAACCAAAAAGAACACATTTATGAAAGATTGTTTCTATTGTCTGTAAAGATCACTCAGCCACTATAAAACAAGATAATGCCACAAATAACGTTAAAATTCTAGATACAAATATTCAGCAATCCGAGGATTCAGAGTGTATAGAAGGAAATAAAAAAGAAAGAAAGGAAGAAGTTAACAACAAATAAAAAAGAAGAAAAAGAAACTGATAAACATCTATACAACAAAGATAATACATAATGAAAAGGACACTGCTTTGTTATGTAACAAGCAAATTGTAATGAATGATAACCTTTTTCTACCAGAAAACATACAGTCTACAGAAAAAGGCGTAGTTTTTCCAAAAGAAAATGTAGAAAAAAGAGGCAAGGGGCAGATGAAAAGAAGAAAAGAAATGAATGTGGAAGGACTGAAGAACATTAATGTAAGAAAAAAGAGGAGAAAGACAGACACTGACAGCATGGTTCAAGCTGTGGATGTACAACGCCAGCTGGATGAGAATTATATGTTTGTAAATGTAATAAGCGATAAATTATATGTTTGTAAATGTAATAAGCGATGAATTATATGTTTGTAAATGTAATAAGCGATGAAAACAGTGGGATTCATAAGACTAAGGGTGATGAAGATAATTTCTTTGTAGCAACTGATGGATATTCTTGTAATTGAAGATTCAATTATTAGAGGAACTGATGCTTACATTTGCAGAGAAGATAATGTACATTGAATAGTGTTATGCTTCCCAGGGGCAAAAACAAAGGATGTAAGGCAGGCCTTAGAACACATTAATATAAGGAACTATGGATCTGTTTTTATTCATGTCAGTACAAATGATCTCAAAAGCAAGAACTCTCTGCCTGTTAAAAGTAATCTTACAGCCCTCTTAACAAATTTGTACAGGTGTTAGGATGTATTTTTTACAAATCACATGTAGAAAGGAAAATCATGTCACCATGAATGTAAATATTTTTTGGATAAATGGCTATATTTTAAAATAATGTCTCATTTAAAAAAAATGGAAATGTGTAGAGCATCTGAGCCTAATTTTGGGCACACATGTGTTCAGGCATGTCTACTTCACTTTGTCAAACTGCCTAATCCTTGAATACCTCTTTGTCGACCCCTTTTTGTCAAAACTACACTTCAGTGAATGGACTTTTCAGCTAAACTTATTCCAGGGATACTGAGCAGTAGGCCATCATCTGGAATTTGCACATTTTCCCACTGAAGTGCAATCTCTGAGTTGGTATATTTAGTTAGGGGGTGTGGGGGGCATAGCCCCCATCTGGGTAGGTTTTAAATTTTATGATTTTTTTCACATCACTAGGTTGGCCTACCATTGCTTATCCCTGGGAGATGTTTCACTGAAAAGTCCTTTCAATGAAGTGTAGCTTAGACAAAAAGGGGTCAACAATGATTAGGTGGTTCAATTGACTGATATAGACCTGTTGAGATAGGATGGTATGCACTTATGAAGATCAGGGAAGAGAGTTTTTACAGCAGATATTTTGTAATATTTGAGAAACACAAGTCAAGATTTTTTCTAGGTAGAAAATTTAAAGTTTCACAGATAGCAACATTGGATACATCTCTGATGGTTGTTAATGCTAGGAGCACTAGTAATAAAGTTTTTTTTATTGGAAAATTTGCTACATTCCCACAAGATTAATGATGTTATTGTTTGTGGAACATGGTTAAAGAACAATAATTGGAAACCAGTTCTGAGTATAAACTTACTGTAACAGACAATCTAACAAAATGTCAGGTGGAGATGTTATGATAGGGATTAATGATAGTTATGAGACCTGTGATTATTACACGTTCAGTGATAACACCAATACTATAAACCCGGAACATATAAAAATTGTTGTAGTATATAGACCACCAAGTGAAGTGTTGATGACCTAAAGGAATTCATACGTTTCTTGCATGAAACACAAAGGAGAAGAATAATAGTGGCTGGGAACTTAAATTTACCAGAAACAGACTGGAATAATATTGATTCAACAACATTAGAAATTAATTATTCACAATGTATGTTTAGGAAAAATAATTGTTAAAAAAAATTACCAGGGAATAGAACATATTAGACACTGTGCTGCTAAAGAAATTATTGTTAGTTCATGTCAAGTTTTACCACCATTGATGTGCAACAATCATGGAATTATAAAGATTAATTTGTTGTTAGATAATTCTGCCAAACTGAAATCTAAACCAATGCATAGAAAGATAATTACAGATTATATGGAAGCAAAATAGTCGCTATATAAAACTACTTGGAGTGATGCATTCTGTGGAAAAACTGCAGCAGGAATGTGGAAAGTTTTGAAAGAGACACTGAATGCAAAAAAATAAAAAAATGTTTAGCATCAGGTCTAAGCACACAACATCAGAGGGATATTTCCATATGAACAAGATACTTGATTAAGGTGAGAAACAAAAAATATTATGAACTGCAGGAAAGGTCAAATTACAACTTTGAAAACTGAGATAGACAAAGAAATTAAGTATAGTGATTAGATCAAGAAAAATTAGAAGAAAATTTTATAAAGATATTGAGCATAATAGGAAATAATTTTATAGATACATAAGATGTGAAAGGAGTAAACACATGCAAATTGATAAACTATGTGTAAATTCTAAAATGTATTCTCAGACATAATAGATTACAACTGTATTTACATCTTATGCAAAGCAGTTTGGCTGCACAAAGAGGGTGATAAGTTGTCCTAGTGATATCCAGGTAACCTCAGATGCTGAAATCTAATTATATTAGGCTGAAAAAGAACTATGCAAACTGGAAACAAAACAAAGCAAATGGAGGAGACAAAATTAATAATAATGACCTGAGAACACTTCAACAAGAACTTGCATTAACGTTATATTTATTATTTACTAGGTCTTATAAATATGAGGAGGTTCCTCTAGACTTACTAAACCTGTCTTTAAGGAAAAGGGGAGTAGGACAAACCCATAGTTACACAGACCCTTAAGTCTACTTTCATGTTTTGGAAAATAATGGAGAAGGTAATATTGGAAAAGTATTGTGAGAACTGGAAAGGTTGGGACTTGAAAACATATATCAGCAAGCAAATGTTGAAAATAGATCTATTATCACCTGTAACACAATGTTCTATATCAATATAATAAGTACTATGAATGAACAATTGTGGTGTAATATAATTTATATAGATTTAACATTTGCATTTGATAGGGTCATATACAAAACACCAATGAATAAATTAGAACAACTAGGTATTAGTAGGTTCTTTTTAAGCTGGATAGCTGCATGGCTTACAAATAGGACATGACAAGTATCACAAAGCAATTGGACAGGTGAATTCTTGGTTACAGCCAGGGAGTCCCACAAGGCTCTGTTCTTGGCCTATACTTTTTTTAGATTGTATCTTTCAGATCTATCGCTGTCATCTGAGGTGTATAGTCTGTATACAGATTACTTAACATTGGGTACATTTATTACATGTGTTTCAGATAGGGCACGCCTGCAAAAGAACTTGACTAAACTGACAATTTGGCTGCAAGATAGCAATATGGTGATAAATACATCAAAACTAAACATATAAGACTTGGGAGTCACAAACTAAAATGTGAATATTTAATACAGCACACAGTGATTAAAACTGTATATTCATTTAAGGACCTGGGTATATGGGTAGATCCAGCTTTGAATTTTTTTGAATCATATAACCACTTAGTTAATGATTGTTATAGAACTATAGGTTGTATAAAAAGATTTATAAAGTCTAGGAAATCAGCAACAATAAAGTCATTGTTTGTGAGTTACATTAAACCCAAACTTGAATATGGAATAACAATATGGAAACCTTATAAGAAAATAAGCATGAGTAAACTGGAAAAGGAACAGCAAAAATATGCCAAGAGCATCTAGGAATGTGAAAACTTAAGTTATTATGAAAGACTAAAACATCTGAACTTGCACAGTGTCTCATATAGATACTTAAGAGGAAATCTTATTCAGGTATATAAGGCATTTACAGACAACCACCTCTGGGAATGTTTGGAGTTATCAAAAAATAGCAGAGAATCATTAGACAATCTATGTAAAAGATTCTGTAGGAATGAGAAGTTCATAGGTTCATAGGCTGTTACTAAGCTATTGTCCCTAGGGCCTATGCAAGCCTAAAATAAAGCCAGCACCGCATGTGGAATAGCAACATAAATTTGATGTGTAAAAATACACATAAAGTAAAACTGATAGCACATTAACACAAAAAGTAACTCATAGGTGTAGGGAATAAACCTAAAACCACCTAAACCAAACCAGTTTCGGTAAGAATGCCTTCTTCAGTGAAGTGCCATAAATACTGAGTTAAGCAAACCCATTTATAAAGACACAAAACCAGCCCACCAAACAATCCCATTGGATCGTACATCATTCATTAATAATGTTCATTCAAACCTGGGGAGAACAGACCCCCCCCCAAATTAATTATCCATTTTCTCTCTTTAACATTTACTATGGAGTGCCAATATGATTTATCACTACATTCACCCATAATACAGTCAATAGTTGTAAATCTGAAGTTTGCCTGTGTATGTTTTAAAGTGTGTTTGTAAAGTGCATTAGATTGCCTTTTATTTTTAATGTCACTGATATGCTCACTTATTCTGAATTTCAAAGGCCGTGATGTCTGCCCAATATAAAAGGAAGAACAAGAACAAATAGCCAAATAGTTCACCCAAGGGGTGCTGCAATTGGCAAAAAACTCAATATTGTTTACATTGGGTATATTTTGGCTGGTGAATTCAGTGGTTTTAAAAACCCTATGGCAGTGTGAGCAATGCCCACATGCCATAGAACCCTTCAAAATATCCCATGTAAGTGTTCTTTGAACATACAATTCCCTGTTATAACCCGTACCCTTATAATGGGAAAACAGTGATCCTAAAGTGCAGCCCTTCTGAAATGAAAAAGAATATCTGTCTCCTAAACAAATGGAAAGTCTCTCATCCCCCATAAAGCTATTCCAATGTCTATTGATCATCGACATGAATGCCTTCGTATTTCTACCAAACGTTGTCACTAATCTGATGGGGGGATTGTTCGCCAAAGGTTTCTTATGGTATTCTAATAGGTTAGGTCTGTCTTGGTTCACGACCCAATTGCATGCTCTCATAATGTTATCAGATGGATAACCCCTGTCCTGAAAAAGGGGAAATGAGATCCTGTTCGTATTGATGATAGGTCTGGGTATCAGAGCAGATTCTACGAACATGGAGGAATTGAGATTTGGGGATATTCCGAATCACATGTTGTGGGTGGAAACTGCTGGCATGGAAGAGTGAATTATATTGTGGAAATTTCCTATATACTTGGGTATCTAAAGTATTGTCTGTCTTACGACTAACCAGAACATCCAGGAAAGTAATCTTGGTTTTGTTGAAACTGACTTTAAACTCAATACCCCATTTATTCTCATTGAGATAGGTCACAAACTCCTCCAGCTAAGTGACATCCGATTTCCACACAAGCCAACAATCATTGAGGTAATGCCTCCAGATATCTATTTCATCGATAGATTGTGGCTGGAGTTGTAAATTAACTCCTCCTCTAAGTAGGCCATAAATAGATCCGCATATATGGCTGCAAAAGAAGCACCCATTGCTGTCCCCTGTATCTGTAAAAAACATTGGTCTTGGAAGTAAAAAACATTTTTAGTCAATACGTGTTCCGCTAGACAAAGTAAGAAGGTGTTAAACCCAGGTCTACAGAGTTCCGATATGTTGCAGGGCCATCAGCCCAGCCCATTGTGGGATGTTAGTATAAAGGGACGTAACATCCAGGGTGCACAGAAGCCAGTCAGCTTCCAACTGTGAATCTGATATAATCCTCAAGAACTGTGTTGTGTCTTGAATGCGTGACCTAACCAGGGCCAATAATGGTTTCAAATAATAGGTCAAATATTCTGAAAGGGGTTCAGTAAGGGAGCCATTACCTGACACTAAAGGTCTACCAGGTGGACAGACAGGGTCCTTCTGTATCCTGGGTAAAAGGTAAAAATGTTGTTTTTTAGGTATCTGAACTGTCAGTTGTGTCAGGTCTGAAATGGTAATAATACCCTCTTCCTTGGTTTCCCTTAAGAAGATATCAATAGCCAATTTGAACCCATTAGTAGGATCCAAGGACATCCAAGTATAGTGCCTGCAATCCTTAAGTTGTTTATTGGGCTCGGCCTGGTAAGAGGCCCAATCTTGAACTACTACAGCCCCTCCTTTATCTGCTTGTGAAATCACAATATTCTTATTGTTCTTGAGTTTGTCAATACACAGCATCTCGTTACGGGTAATGTTGGAAAGAGAAAAATCATTAAACTTATTGAAATGAAGATCTTTGATAACATTATGTAAAAAAATTGAAACAGTAGATGACATGGGAGGCATAAAAGTAGATATTAGAAATTTAAAGCCAACAGTTGTATTAGGCACACTATCTTCAAAAAATAATCTAAGATTCAACAATCTACAAAAATCCATAGCAACTTTAGCAAAAGAATGTTCAGGGACAAAAAAAACGGGCACAAAATTTACACCTTTATTCAAAATTCAAAAGCACAAATCCCGTAAGCAGTCTAGAGGGACTACTCAAGTTGATGAAGCAACAATAGTTCCTTGTATGAATGAACACAATATATCTTCAGTGGTCCTATCTGAAGCAGAAATTCATGTTTTAAATAAAGGTGTTTGTTGGCTAGTGTTTAGCCAACAATTGTTGGCTTCTGTGGAAATTGGATGTCACTTACCTGGAGGAGTTTGTGACTAATCTCAATGAAAATAAATGGGGTATTAAGTTTAAAGTCAGTTTCAACAAAACCCAGATTACTTTTCTGGATGTTCTGGTTAGTCATAAGCCAGACAATACTTTAGATAACCCAAGTTTATAGGAAATTTCCACAATATAATTCACTCCTCCATGCCAGTAGTTTCCACCCACAACATGTGATTCGGAATATCCCCAAATCTCAATTCCGCCATGTTCGTAGAATCTGCTCTGACACCCAGACTTATCATCAATATGAACAGGATCTCATTTCCCATTTTTGGGACAGGGGTATCCATCTTGTAACATTATGGGGGCATGCAATTGGGTCATGAACCAAGATAGACCTAACCTATTAGAATACCATAAGAAACCTTTGGTGAACAATCCCCCCATCAGATTAGTGACAACTTTTGGTAGAAATACCAAGGCATTCATGCGGATGATCAATAGACATTGGAATATCTTGATGGGGGATGAGAGACTTGCCAGTTGTTTAGGAGACAGATGTTCTTTTTCATTTCGGAGGGGCCACACTTTAGGATCACTATTTTCCCCCTTATAAGGGTACGGGTTATAATAGGGAATTGTATGTTCAAATAACACTTACATGGGATATTTTGAAGGGTTGTATGGCATGTGGGCATTGCTCACACTGTCATAGGGTTTTTAAAACCACTGAATTCACCAGCCAAAATATACCCAATGTGTACAATATTGAGTTTTTTGCCAGTTGCAGCATCCCTTGGGTGATCTATTTGGCTACTTGTTCTTGTTCTGCCTTTTATATAGGGCAGACATCACGGCCTTTGAAATTCAGAATAGGTGAGCATATCAGTGACATTAAAAATAAAAGGCAATCTAATGCACTTTACAAACATACTTTAAAACATACACAGGCAAACTTCAGATTTATGACTACTGGCTGTATTAAGGGTGAATGTAGTGATAAATCATGTTGGCACTCCATATTAAATGTTACAGAGAGGAACTAGATAATTAATTTGGGGGGGGGGTCTGTTCTCCCCAGGTCTGAATGAACATTATTAATGAATGATGCACGATCCAATGGGATTGTTTTGGTGGGCTGGTTTTGTGTCTTTATAAATGGGTTTGCTTAACTCAGTATTTATGGCACTTCACTGAAGAAGGCATTCTGTCCGAAACCGTTTTAGTTTAGGTGGTGTTCGGTTTATTCCCTACACCTATGAGTTATTTTTTGTGATAATGTGCTATCAGTTTTACTTTATGTGTATTTTTGCACATTTAATTTATGTTGCTATTCCACATGCGGTGCTAGCTTTATTTTTGACTTTGCAGCTGTATGTTTGGAGCCTTTGCACCTGCCGTACTTGCGGGTTTGTTCTGTTCTCCTATACAAGCCTAGCCATAACAATTCCCTGGCTATTTCTTCCCACACTATTTACTTTCTGGACCCCTGTCTACCAGGGCAACTGATGTGACCCCCAGGGTGAATTTCCTTTCTCCCATCCAATCGTCAAGATTCCTTTTGAAGAGGGCCAAAGAGGCGTTCTGCTTGACATGTATGGGCAGTCTAATCCAGAGACCGGGGAGTCTCTGGGTCAGGAACCTATCCCTCCAACATGTTTTGTTTATTGTGATGACAAGGTTTAGTGTAATATTGGTTCTCTGAGAGAGTAGCTGTTGTATGGAATAGAGTACCAAATTACATTAATGCAAGCAAGATATTTTTAAGAACAGCCTGTACACTTATTATGGGAATAACACCACAAATAACGGAAAACAGCAACAACTAGTAAAACAACCAAGGCAGATCTGGTGCCACGCAGGACTGTATTTAATAAAAACTCCACAAATAAAATGAAAAATTAACAGAGCAAGAACAAAACACAAAAATAATAAAAACTCCACAAATAAAACGAAAAATTAACAGAGCAAGAACAAAACACAAAAATAATTTTTATTTTTGTGTTTTGTTCTTGCTCTGTTAACTTTTCGTTTTATTTGTGGAGTTTTTATTAAATACAGTCCTGCGTGGCACCAGATCTGCCTTGGTTGTTTTACTTATTATGGGAATAGTTGTTTTAGTATATTGGCAGGGTAGAAAGGCATTAATGCCCATGCTTGAAATATTTGTATGTATGTATGTATGTAAGCATATTGTAAATTTAAAATCATAATAAATTATCATTTTCCCAAAGTACTACCCCTTCCACTTCATCACAGACTGTCATTGGTTATTTTTATTTTGCAAACTTAATAAAACAGATTAAAAATTCTATGCATATGAAGATAACTGAGTTTGCATGGCATGAGACTATAAAATATTGCAGCCTTTTTATGTTTATCCCCTACTAACTGCCAACCATCTGTATTCCATGATCAGTCAGTCAATTTGTCCCCCCATCACCGCCATTAGGGGTAGGGCTGGATCAAGCACATGACTTAGGCAGCTTTCTTAGGCTAGGTCCTAACTAAAGGGCCCTATAAATGTAAAAAAAATTCCACCCACATCTCTAACTCCCATTAACCTGCATCCATGTAGCCACTTTGTTTTGACATGTGACAGCCCTGATTTCTTTGTTTCATTGACTCAAATGTATGGCCAATGGCAATAAGAGACTTCCTAGAGTTTGTCATAGACATCGTCTGGTAGTTAGTACAAAGGACTAAAGCTCTGACTTTTCAGTGAACTGTTCTAAGGGTACAATATATGAATCTTTCCACCTTCATATATCTGCTGTGAGTCCTTAAAAAGTCATTTAAACAGCCAGCACTATATAGCAATTGAGAATTCGGGCTAGGTGTTGCTGTGTTTAGTGTAGATCTGATTAGTATGTTTGTGTGTGTGTGTGTGTGTGTGTGTGTGTGTGTGTGTGTGTGTGTGTGTGTGTGTGTGTGTGTGTGTGTGTGTGTGTGTGCGTGTGCATGTGTGCATCCATTCATCTGCGTGTGTCTCAACCTCTTGTAGCAAGAAATCTGGACAAAACCATCAATAATGGGGGACAGAAGCTCAAAAAATATGGACAATTTTTACATATTACTTTTACAAACTGACAAAGTTGATAGAATAACAGGTTTTGCATTAGCATGGATTTTCTGAAAGACAGAAAGTCTGAATCTCAAATATCTTTCATTATTTTCTGACTTCACTCCTCAATGATTTGCCAGTGATTTGCCAGAAAACCACAATTTTATGAGGAAACAGATCAAAAACAAGAGGCAAAAATCTTGACATTCTGCAAAAATCTGTACAGTTGAAAGGTATTCATGATCTGTGCATGCTCATGTGTGTATATGTGTGAGTCAACATCTGTGTGTGTGTGTGTGTGTGTGTGTGTGTGTGTGTGTGTGTGTGTGTGTTTATGTACTTAAAATGTTTAATTTTCTGGTAAATCACTGAGCATTGCAGTCTGACATTAGTACCAGTCATTAAGAGTTTTATAGTGCTTATTGATCAGAAAATGCATGTCCATGTAAAACCTATTGCTCAATTATTTTTTTAAGTGAATTAGGGTTGTCTGACACTTTAGCCTCTGAGCTGTGAATAAACTGCTTCCTGTAGTCAAAAGTACAGGGTTTAATTCATTCCACCTTCATTTATTTGCCTTGTAGGTTTGAGGAAATCATTTAACCAGATGGTGCTCTTGGGTCATCTTTAGAAAGGGACAGATTGTTCAATAAATTTACCTGGTTAGCAAACAGGCAAAATGTAATAACAATAATATTTAAAATGTATTCCTTTTTGGGATTATGTAGCCCCATTATTTTTGACTTTGTCCAGAATTCCTGAGCAAAGAAGTAGAGAACTATTTTGATGAGTTCCTTATGAAATATATGTCTTTCTGATAAATTGGTGTGGGTTCCGGTCATAAAATAAAGACAGACATGAATTTCAGATTTTCTATCCTTCAGTAAATGCTTGCAAATGCGAAACCAGTTCTCCTTTCAATTTTCTAAGCTATAAGAGAAATATTTAAAATCTGCTCCAGATTTTGGGTCATTGTATCTTATTCCTGAGCTAAAAAAAATTGAAAGGGCAGAGGTAGTTGTAATAGCTTGAACTGTGGCATTTCTAAACCTTTATTTATGCATTCATTTATTCATTTGATCTCAAGCAAATATCTGATGTATATGGTCATACAAGTGGGTATAACTGATTTTTTGTGTTTGTGTATGTGTGTGTAAGTGTGTGTGTGTGTGTGTGTATAAAGGAAGGATTGATTATAGCAAATAAGAACATTGTCATGAGTAATATTCCTTGGCTTCCTTGCTTTGTTGACTGTTGACTTGTGTGTTTATTATTTGCTTAAGAATAATCTGGAGTTTAATACTAATAGTTTAACTATCAATACATGTTTAATTTAGCTTGCCTTTTTGTAGGAAGATGTTTGTTTTGTAGTTCGATGGCTTCCAGATACACTTTCAATATATGTAATTGTCAACAGAAGAAAAGTTTACTATTGCTCATGTTAAGTCTCCACTGCACTCCTACCCCACTGTAAGACCCAGTGGTGCAGTAGATCTGTCTTTCTCTCTGCCCCCAACCCCACCCCTAGAGGGGTGAGCAAATGTCAGCCTCTCATGTTCACTATCACTGACCACCTCCTCCAGTGTCTCAACTGCTAAATGAACCTAAATCATCTGTGGCACAGTCAGGGCTTTTCCCTTTATACACACATCCAGTTGTCCAGACACATTTTCAGAAACAATAGAAATTGTCTATAGAAGAGTTAGACAGTGGGTGATACTTAATTCAGAGTTTCAACATTTGTGAGTGCTCACAAAACGTAACCTTACTTTTTTACATTTATTAACTTTATGATAGTATGAATTTTACTTTTTATACAGTAAGGAACTATCTGCCAATGATGATTATATTATTCCTTCAATATACTAGTAAAATATCACAGTTTAGAATATACAGTTCACACTATTTGTATGATGGTATGTTATTTCTTCAAGGTACTAGTAAAACACAGTTTGCATTTAACAGGTCTGTACAGATAGTATCACAATGTTGTGAAACACAATTTACATTTGCAGTTTTCTGCAGACGTTCTACAGAATGAAAGTGCTCAAACCTGGTTAAAATATTCATTATCTGTGGCATTCTGTGCATCGTTTTTAGTTTTCTATGTTTGTACCAGTGCATGGGTCCATTTTAGAATAAAGATATTTCAGAATGTCAAGGTGCATATAGTTGAGACCATATGCTTGCAGTATCAAAACCACAAACTGTACTGAGGTTGTAATACAGTGGAGGTCAACGAATATGCCATTTCCCCCATAGTAATGTGATCTTATAGTTGGTGTATGTAATTAGTATGGATTGTAGGGGATACAGGGGGCTTGCCCCCCAGTAAAAACAGTTTTGCATTATTGTTGTTATTTTTGAAATTCTGTAATGTGAGCTATATGGTCTTGACCATATGTGATTCAGTGTTGCAGAATATCGATGAAACAACATGTATCCCACTGCACCTGCACATAGGTCTGTTGATGTGGCGGGGTCATGGCCACACTGTAGAAGGCTACCATTGGAGTGCCACAGACAACATATGTGACCATGCACATAATAGTTAAGTTACATGGATCGGAGAACCATTTCTACCACTTACTGACAAAATGTATTTTTTATATCATTTGCTATAGTCTAAAACAGACTCAGCTTGATCGAGGCAGTGAGGTTTTTGTTCCTCAGAATAGACAGATGTATTGTTTTCTTCTATACTTGTTTTAATGTAAAATTATCATTTGGGATCAAGTGTAATTTTTTTAAAATTTTAGAAGGTTTAAATGAGAAAATCCAGGTACATCAAATAGGAGTATCATCTAGGTCAAAGACAGGACAGTATGAAGTTGAAGGTATACATTAGTCATGCAAAGTATGAACAAATTTTATTTCTAAATAAAGGGTTCCCTGCATTGGTAATTACCTTGCATGTATGCTTGCAACTGCAGGACCCTTGGCAATCAACAGAATGCATCCAAATATAGCAGGCATATTCCTGGCTCTGTGCCATTGAAATATGCAACCCTGCTAGCTGCCCAGATGACTTAAGCAGTAGCCTAAGCACTGCAAGAACTAAGGGGAGGTGTGTGCGAAGGAGTGAGGTTTTGTTAGCTTAACCATTCCAGGAGAGAAGGAAGAAATGTTTGTCTGCAATGTGTCACTTCCCCAGTTATTATTTTATTTATTTATTTGACATTTGTTGGCCGGGTTAGTCCAACTGAGCTGGAACCCTTTTTCAGTGGAGACCCAAGGAGAAAAGCTCCACAAAACATAAGTACAATTAAATAAACAGTAACAAGAAGCTGAGATAAATAATAAAATTCAAAAATGATTAAAGAGTATAACTGGTACAATACAGAGTAAACATCATATAGAGAAATTACATTCTTCATCATCAGTAATTCAGCACAATAGCAACAGTGGGTAGACTGTACTATACATCTGTATAACTCAAGTAGAATCTATAGAAACCATATGAGTTCTTAGAGGTAAACTAGACCTAGTAAGAGATAAGTAATGAACATTAGGGAAAGAGACGAAAGAAAGAAAGGAGATAATGTGACAGAGAGGTGTATGGTAAGGGAAAATCAGTCAAGGAGGATGATTACAAAGACAAATCCAAGTATTGTTTAGGTATTTTTTTACAACAGTTCTGAACTGGTGTCTTGGCTTAATATTACAAATGTCCAGAGGAAGTTTATTCCAGTGGTGGGCTGGGGAATAGCTGTAAAGGTTCTGGCCTATTTCGATTTTTGGCTTGTAGATAGAAAGGAGATTTTGTTCAGAGTTATGACGGGATCTAGGAAGGAAATAGGGGGAGATGATAGAGATACTACTGGGACAGAAGGAGGGCAGATGCAGGATAGAATGGATTATCTGAAGCTGAGAGAGAAGTAAGTTGCGGGGAAGCTCTAGCCAGTTTAATTTTTTGAGAGCTAAGCAGTGATGTGAGTGGTAGGGGTGTTCAGCAGCTAATCTGGCCACCTTGTTGTAGGTAGATTCTAGTTCTGATAGTAGAGTGGTTTGTAAGTTGGTTAGGATTTTAGAGCCATAGGGTGGGGAGTAGGTAGGCATTAGATAGAGCAATCTTGGCTTTATTGGATAAACATTTTTTTTTCGTGTAAAGGAGCCCAAGTTTTAGGTGTTTTTTTTTAATGTTACTGAGAACATGCAGGTCAAATCTCAGCTGGTCATCAATAATGTTATTTGGGGGATGGAGTTATAAGTGAAGCTGGAGAGTCATTAAAATTCAAAATTAAAGGGCAGGATTAGAGTTAACTGACATTACAATGTAAGCATTCAGACTAGCTCAAAATAATCAAGTCTATCAAACTGGCTATAGAAGGGGCAAGAGCTGACTTGAGATTCCATAATGGACAGTGCAGATGAAAAATAAGGAGAAAAACAAATGGATTAATAATTTACATTTTGTATAAGAAAGAGAGAGATATGGATGGAACTAGCAAATTGTATGTGACTACTGTAGTATTCAAAAGTGCAAAAATGTTAACATGACAGCAGTATGTTGGAATCATAAAGTAACAAGTGGCAAAATTAAATCAAATAACTTTATCCAACATGCTTAGGTAGTCACAGATTTTTTTCCTTGGGTAGATAGCAAGTGCTGGAGGTACAATGAGAAAGTGAGTGGTAGTTGAGAATATGTGTTCTGGGAATGCAACAAGATAATATATTTTAAAAATTCCCTACAGAGTGATTTGTCTGAAATGGTGGAGGAACAAATTGTAATAACTAAGGTAGTGACTCTTCTGAGTTGGGACATGTGCTCTAACTTGACTAGACATAATAACAATAATAATAATAATAATAATAATAATAATAATAATAATAATAATAATAATAATAATAATAATATGTTTAATGATACTGGCTGAAAAAACACAAAATGTAAACAAACTGGAACTAAAGTACTGAATACTGAAAAGGCAATAAAAGAACTGGAGGTGGGATTCTCAGAAAAAGAAAGAAGAAAATTACAGAGGAATCAGTGTGCAGAGTGCATATAGAGTAACTTTCTAGAGGAGGAGGAGTGTGGACTTGTAGAAGGAAGGAGCTGAACAATTTATGTAAGCCTGGTGTGAATGCTAATTTTGAAAAAGGAAATATGTATACCAAGTGAAAAATGTTACTATATTTTGTTTTATTTTATATTGATGTATGTGTATATATCTCACTGTTTTAGTTATGATTTAATAAAGATGTTTTTAATTAAAAAGAAGTGTATTGAAAATGCTAATACAGTACTCTGTCCATATGTCCAAGGTCTATTTAAACATGTCCGTAGATGTACTGCTCCGAACTAACTTCCGCATAATTGACTGGGTGACAAATTTAGCTCTTTTAGTAGTTATGTTCTGTCTACTCTGTTTTGCATGATAAATTGTTCACTCAGGCAACTTGGTTATTGACTGCTGTTTCAGTCTATAATAATAATCGCGTTTTCTCACCAAGGAGGACCTTAATGGTCAAGGAAAGTCTGATCCACTGAAGTGATAACATACAAAATAAAGACCCAAGAATTGAAGTCTTTCCAAGTGTGGCTTGTTACAGCAGGCAGGGATTCTTTTAGTGACCTTTAAACAACTTCAATAGATAGTACACCCTGTTTGTGTTTTAATTCATTCATTCATTTATTGATTGATTGATTCATTCATTCATTATGTTAACCTGCACCTTTTTCAGCCGCAACACAAAGGTTTGGCAAAGACATAAAAATCACAATACATATACCAGTACAATGAAGGCATAAGGATCAAGATAAATATATATATATATATATATATATATATATATATATATATATACATATACTGAAAATAGAACATGAAGAATGCAGTATCTGCACAAATCAGAAGTTATTATGAACAACTATAATGATGAGTTTTCAAAGGGTAAGTCAGCCAGTAATATGCCAGATAATGACACTGATAGTAGCCAGTGTCTCTGAACTGTTGCATTTGATTTCTTGTGTGACTTGTCCCTTCATTTCCTTTTAAACTGTAGAAACTTTCTTTTTTTACTGAACATATTTCATTAGGCTGATCAAAGTAAGTTCTATGTTTGTATCTTTCAAGCTTGTAGCTAAATTTCATTGCTATTGCGTCCTGTTGTAATACAGGTACCTTATCAGAGTTTTTTTGATAAAGTACACACACTTACATACATTTCCAACCCCTGCAATCCCTACGCCCACTTTATGTTGTGCATGCAGGTGATTCACTTAAGGAAGGACTGTAACTAAAATACTAAGATACTACTCAGATTTTGTTAGAAAATGGATAAATGAATGTCAGGTTATGGAAATTCCACTACAGAGGTAAGACATAAAGCAACACTTATTCAGATGATTAATAAAATAATGGATTTTTTTTCTATAGTTAATAATTTGCTGTTTCACTCTTCCATGTTAGCATTATGCATAATGGTCTTCTATATTCAGTTAATATATTATTCTGCTATCTATAAAATTTTAATTTGGCTGTGCTGTCTGAATATTTTAAAAATATTTTTTTTAGTTCAACAATGTTTGCAAATGAATCACTGAATATTACAATGATTTCAGATGTAGCAGTTTGTGGGCAAGCATTGTGCTGTATTACTGTCAAGTCCTAGTGTAGAATAATGTTGTAGTACATGGAGTGTTGTGGTGAAATCAGGAAAAAAGCAACCTTGTTAAGCACATTCTAAAGCAAGAAAGGTACATGATACACTCACCTTTGGTGATGGAAGAGCAGAATGCAATGGGTTCTGTTCCCATTTCAGGTGACTGGATTCATTTTCAAATAGCTGACACTGCTACAGGGTGCTGCACTGCTGAGGGTGTCATCCATTGGATGAAATGTTAAATCAAGGTCCCGCCTACTTAAGTTGGAGATAGCTCAGGTGAATGTAAAAGATCCCATGTCACCTATCAAAAAAAAAAAAATAATTGGTGAAAACAGGCAAATCAAGAGTAAAAGAAGTTATCCATTGCCCTAGCCAAATTTCCCCTAGTAGTTTAAATATATGTCAGTTTGGCTCTCCGATGGAAAGAAGCTACTAAACTTGAAGGGGTAAACATGTTAATAAAGGATAAACAAATAGAAAATAGTATGTATTAGATACATTGATACAAAAATATTCACCTCAAGAATGTAGTCTGAGAAGTGAATCATGGCAACCATGTTAAGAACATATAATAAAGACTAGAGCTATGACAAGAGAGATTCTATCATAGTTCTGTGTGGTGTATAGAGCTTTATCTGTTCCATGTTCTGTCACTTACACACTCCAAAAGGTGCAGGAATGAGAAATACTTTACTGCTTTTAAAGCCATTGAAAGTCATTAATAAAACACTTAATCCTGCCAAACAGACAGCAAACAGAAAAAATGTACCCTCTCAGTAACAGAGGGCTTAAAAGTGGCTAGTCTATCAGACATTTTGTTCTGTGACATTTTTGTTTATATGCTTAACAGAGTGAAGTTCTAACGACTTTTAATACTATTACCGTCTGCCATTGCTTTTCTTTCTTTTCTGGCTAAAACACTCTAATGTTAATCCCTAGAGCAACACTTGATCTTAACAGCACTTAAGGGTGCTTACCAAAAGCTTGCAATTCACCCTTCTGACATGAAAATGGTACTTAAAAAGTTTGAATTTGCCTTTTTATGGAGTCTGTCTGCAGCATTCAATACACTACAACGTTTGTTAAACACTTTTCATCATTGTTCTGCTCCATTTTGATCTAGAAGCTGAAATGCAGCTGCCAGAGAACAGCACTAGGTAGTTGATACAGTTTGAAAAGCTTTAGCCTGCTTCACAGCTCTACATTTCATTTTTGTAACACCAAGTGGTGTATTACCATTTTTAAAGCTGTTGGAGGACTAGAAATACCCATCACCTCTGGCCACTGTCTCTGAGACAACACTATGTATGTTACAGCTTTCAAAGTCACAAAGACGTCATGCTACTTCAATTTATTATTTTTTTTTCCTGTCTCTCTCTGTATGTCATAGTACTTATGAACAATTAAAGCTTGTACTGCAGAAAAAATGTGACCGCACTTCTTCTTTTGGCTTTTTCTGGTTAGGGGGTCACCACAGTGGATCACCTGTCTGCTCATAATTGGCAGTGGAGTTTTATAGTGTTAAGTTGCCAACCTGGTGCCCAACCTTCCACAGAAGGCACACACAAGGGCCAATTTAGAGTACACAATCTACCTACAGCATGTCTTTGGGAGGAAACCAGAGCACCCAGAGAAAACCCACATGACCACAGGGAGGACATGCAGACTCTGCACAGAAGGCACCCTAGCTGAGATTTGAACCGGAGAACCTTTTCCTGTGAGGCAGCCATGCTAACCACTGCACCACCACTGCTACCCAAAAACTGTGATAGCACTAATTGTGCTAAAGTTTTCAAAGCTGTGAGTGGTACTTATACACTTTTTTCTCTCTCTTTCTTACTGTCTGAAACTAGTACTTTTTTAGAGATGGTAAAGCTCCTTGCACTATGAAGAATTATGATATTTTTTCCCAAATTATATTCAAGAAGCTATATTATCTTAAAACAGATGTAACAATTCACCTATTGAGTTTCACTTTGATTCATTCTGAAGGCGAATATCCTGATAGCCATTTCCCAGGCATATAATAACTTGGTTATGATCAGAGACCCAGTCATACTCTCTGTGTATAGTATCTTAGGAGTTCACAGATAGTGCAAGTATCACACTTAAGACTTTTCTTTGTTGGTTAAGAACTGAAGAACCATGATTTTTGAAGCATTCCATATCAGCATCTGTCTTAGCAAATTATAGTTGTTTGCCTGATCAGATATTACTGTCCATGAACAGCTGCCTGGGAGATTAAAGTTAGATATTAGTTGATAAATGAGGGATAGTAGCTAATAATAGGTAAGGAAGATAGTAGAATGGAGGGAAGGGGTTAGTTTGGAAATAAGGCAGTTTTCCTTAGAATGCATGTTGGGATAGGGATGGGAAAGTACATATTTTAAAGCAGGATTATTAGACTTCATTCTCTTTGTCAAGGTAGTTAGAAGAAGGTAGGAGACAACTGCCAGCTCCTTGCTGTATGAAAAGCTACACCAAGTCAGTTATTAGGTCTATCTTTTGGTGTAGGAATTTTTTTATTTTATTTATTTATTTATTTTTTGTATTTAGGAAGGCCATTAGGTAAAATTGCTTGGGAGTTCTGGAGGATTGTAGCCTACTTTTATTGGTTCAGAGAAGGAGGGATTTTCTGTAAAATGTGATGATGCTGGCATGTGTGCAGGGTTGGAGTTTAGACATGGCACATGAGGGGGTCTCTCTGGCTAACAGGAGACTCGCTGGGTTGGACAAGTGCAGCAACAGGCAAGCAAGGCCTAGAAACAACACAGTTCCCTCATCCCATGTGAACAGCAGTAGAATCTCTGACTGGTTTACTCTTGCCCCTTGCCATGCTTGGTGTGAACAGTTGTACCCATATTGATTGAGGAGTGGGGGTTAAATTTTATTTGCCAAATAAAAAAAAAAAAAAGAAAATAGATAAAGCCAACAAATGAATAAATAAACTGTTAAATAAGTGAAATTGGTAGGTTTTAGCACATGGTAGTATGACATTTGATAATGTACTCCCTTCCACGGTGTTACTTTGCAGTGAAGTATGGGTTTAGCTTGGTGATCTGGAGTGCAGGTTGGTGATGCCACTGACAGCCCAGTTCAGGATGGTGCATAGAAGGTGTCTAGCATTCAGCATTGAAGCCATGAGCTGTTACAAGGCATTAGGAAGCCAATGACATCACACTGAGTTATTTTGGGGTCATTGTGGTCTGGTCAGCATGTTGGGTAATTTGGGAGTGCTGGTCTAGCAATTAGTGTAGAGGGCTAAAACTTGGAGTGTTAATCAGTTGTTGCTGGTGTCCAATGTACAGAAGTTTGATCATTTGTACCTCATACCTATCAACTGTTCAGAATTTTGCAGAACACCCAGATTTTTGCTTATATTTGTGGTCTGTCCCTCATAAAATGTGTGGTTTTCTGGCAATTTATTAAATATTGCAGTCACTGACAATAAAAGTCGTGAGTTTCAGACTTCATATCTTTCAAATGCATGCCAATGTAAGACCTGTTTTTACAGCAACTTTCTAACTTGATAAGAGCAATGCTAAGAGCTTTCCAGAATTTTTGGGCCTTTCTCCCCTCCATTGATTTTGCCTTTGTCCCTGATGCTAGAGCAGAGAGTTCACGTAATATGCAATAAAAGTTCTTAATATTTGCAGGAAAGATGGGCATGTGTTTTGGTCAATTAATAAGTGGTATGTTAGGATATGATGTGTACAGGGGTGTGCATCCCTCAGGAAAGGCTGAAAGTTAGAAAGACATGGCTGGTGTAATGATTAAGATCTCCAACTCCCAAGAACAAGATATATAGGCTTCTTATTGAACTATTAAAATGCATATGTGGAGTTTGGAAGTTCTCCTGATGTCTCTGTGGGGTATCTCCTAAAGAACATGCTGGGTACTTTTCACTCAAACCTACCTAAAACTGAATGGAGCCATGGGCAGCAGCACAGACTCTAGGTGATACCTATTCAGGGGAAGAGTTGAATAAAGCAACCACATTAGGAATTAGCTATAGCTGTATACTATCTTCTAGATAAGAGTGCATAGAACACAGACTGTGCATCATGTCAGGGCTAGCAACTCGATGGTGCATAATTTGGGTCTAGGTGATTTGAACATGTTGAATAATAATGCCAAAAATGGACATGGATGTTTGCCTGTGATGAATAGGAGGAGATGAGGGTCTGAGCTATGCCAGGAATCCATGCTAGTGGATGAAGGGGTCTATGTGTTTTTATTGGCCATTATGCACCTGCCATAATAATCCCAGCATCCATGGGTCAGTAAACTAATGGCCAGCTGGTCTCCAGTTGCCCAGCCTTAGTTACCTAGGATTAATCTGTGGAAGAAAAGCTGGACATAAAGCCAATCAGCTTTCCAAACATAAACTAAGGATTGCTAAACTGAATACTGGTTCATTGACATGATGGTGAGGAGACCAGACATCCATCATGGAGTGGGAATTGTGTGATGAGAGAGATTTTTCTGAAGACAGTGAAGGTTATCATCAGAATTATGTCAGTCAGTCTCACTGTAAACATAGTTTCAGTGTATGCCCCACAACAGAGTTGTAATAGTGAAAAAAAGAGTGCATTCAGGTAGTAGTTACAGGCCATACTAGGAAAAACAAGACAACATGAGTTGGTGCTGATAATTGGGCAATCTGAATGCTAATATCATGACAGATACAACAGGATATGAGGGCGGACTGAGTCCACACTGATGTAGTATCTGAAACTAGAAGGAGGGGTCAATCTAGATTTCTTTTTGGAAAATAGCTTGATGGTAGCCAACACGTGGTTTGGCAAGATACAGTCAGAAGATCACATACAAGTGTGACCAACATCCAAGTCAGGTGGATGTCTACCTGGTAAGAAAAGGGCATTGGAGTATAATCAGAGATTGCAGCATAATCCCTAATGAAACTTTCGGCCCATAGTATAAACCACGGGTGTCCACAGTCAGCTACAAGCAGGGCTTAGAGAAGACTGTAATGTCAACAGAGACTAGGTTGAAGGCCTGAAAGTTGACCAGAGCAAAAGCACAACTCAGGGCTCTAGAACATTACAAAGAATAATTGATAAATGGAGTCAAAGAAAAATGTCAACATCTCAAATCAACATGTGCCAAGGCTATAGAACAGATATGCAGCTAAATCAGGTATAAGAATATGGTATACAATGAAAGCTGGTGATGGAATGCAGAAGTCCTGCAAGTTATCAGAATAAAGAAAGAGTGTAGGAAAAAGTGAGATATAGGAAAGATGACCAAACTACAAAGGAATATTGGTTGGTTATAAGGCTAAGACAGCATTCACAATAACAAAGAACAAGGCATCAGAGACACTCTACCTTTCAGAAAGTGACTCAGCAGATGGCACCAAGAAACTCTATCAAGTCACAAGTGAAATACAGAAAGATAAAAAAGATACTTGTCATACACCATTCATAAGTGATGCCAGCAGCAACTTGCTCACCAGTGCACAGGATAACAAAGGCAAATGGAAAGTGTACTTCCAGCAGTTCTGAATTAATAAAACCTGATAAAATCTGTACTTCCCAAACATACCCTGCAATAACAGGGGAAGAATAGCTCACCTTTGAAGAAGTAAGAACAGCACTGAGGAAATGAAGTAATGGAAAACAGCAGGTTCAGATGATGTCACACAGATATGATAAAGATGTTGGGTGAGTTAGGGAAGAAATAGCTTCTAAAGGTACTCCTAACAGTGTGTAGAGAAAGGTGCATTTCAGGTAAATGGTAAATAAGCATTCTAATTCCAGTGTACAAGAACAAATGGGTCTTTCAGAACTTTGGACAGTACTGAGGTATCAGACTCCCGTCACACTGCATGAAAGTGCTGCAGACGGTGACCGATAAATGAAATACACTCAGTTTCTCTGCGATTCTTCTGTTATGTCTACTTTCAGGATGTTTTTGAACTTCTTCACTTACTGTTTCTGTCACTCTTGCACACTGTAAGGTCTTAGTGTAACATTCAGTCTAGATGTTACTGGTATTGTCTCTGTGTTATGGATTATCCATTTAGTTCTCCAACAGATTAGGCTTCTTTCACTTTTGCTGTTGTGGTTTTGGCAAGGATTCTTCTGTTTGTACTTCAGGGAAAGATTATCTTGTCTGTTGGTCTTTCCTGTATGAATTTCAGCTTGTGACCTCTCTGCAGAATTCTGCATTTCCTTCAATGGCTTCAGTACATTAATGTGATAGAAATAACTGTCATATTGACAATACGCCCCTAAGAGCTGGGCCAGTAGTTGGGGACTTGAGGACACACATAGACAGTAATCTAGCCTTTGACCATCACGTCTACTGTAGTGAGAAAATCATTCTGTTACGGAAGTTATAAACAATTATACAACGATCCCCCATTAATATTCCAAAACGTGCATGCTGATTGGTCAACATGTGCACTGTAAATCAGAATTATACTAATGGAAAAAGGTCCGGTCGCCCAGACTTTTTCCATTAGTATAAGTCTTTTTTTACAAACTGTCTCGCTATGTTAAAGGAGTTTAACATAGCGAGACAACTTTAAAAAAGCAACGGAGATTCTCTGTTGCTTTTTTTAAAGCTGTCTCGCTATGTTAAACTCCTTTAACATAGCGAGACAGTGTGTAAAAAGCAACGGAGATCTTGCTTTCTCCGTTGCTTTTTTTTAACCTGTCTCGTTATGTTAAATGGGTTTAACATAGCGAGACAGCTTTAAAAAAAGCAATGGAGATTCTCTGTTGCTTTTTTTAAAGCTGTCTGACTATGTTAAACTCATTTAACATAACGAGACAGTGTGTAAAAAGCAACAGAGATCTTGCTTTCTCCATTGCTTTTTTTTAAACCTGTCTCGCTATGTTTACTGGGTTTAACATAGCGAGACAGCTTTAAAAAAAGCAACAGAGATTCTCTGTTGCTTTTTTTAAAGCTGTCTCGCTATGTTAAACTCCTTTAACATAGCGAGACAGTGTGTAAAAAGCAACGGAGATCTTGCTTTCTCTGTTGCTTTTTTTTAACCTGTCTCGCTATGTTAAATGGGTTTAACATAGCGAGACAGCTTTAAAAAAAGCAACTGAGATTCTCCGTTGTTTTTTTTAAAGCTGTCTCACTATGTTAAACTCCTTTAACATAGCGAGACAGTTTGTAAAAAGCAACGGAGAAAGTGATTTCTCCATTGCTTCCACCTACAGCTCTGATGTACTGCGTAAGCATAGGCATCAGAACTCCCGCAGAATACCAGACAACTGCGGAAGGGCATCAATGAGGTATTATACAATGCCATTATTTAAGAAAAGTAATTTTTTTTCTTAAATAATGTCATTGTATAATAGCAATAACCCACTTCTGGGTGTGGGTAATGCTGGATTTACCCATGGTTGTCTTTGTTTGGCCACTCAGGCTTCACCCTCATGACCAAACCACACCAACGGTGGGTAAATCCAGCATTACCCACACCCAGGCATGGGTTATTGCTATAATGTATGGCATCTAGGTCAAAGGAGGTCATTGTTCTACTTTATTTTGCATTCATCAGACCTATCATTGAGCACAATGCCACCTTTTGGATGTACCTAACCAGGCACATATAACAACTGGAACACCCACAGAGGTTCCTTACTAAAAGAATAAAGGTTAAAAGTAACATGTTCTATGCAGACCGCTTCAAGGCCCTATCCCTGTATTCTGTCTCCTACAGACTGTTGAAGGGAGATCTTTGCCTGGCTTACAAGGGATTGTCATACCCCACCTTGACAGACCTCCTGCATATCTGTACAACAAACAGCACCAGAATTACCAATTTGAAAGACCTTGCCTGTGTTATAAATACAACTTTCTGAAGAGATGGGTATATATCTCAGAGGCTTCCTCTTCTCTGGAACAGGCTCCCCATCCATGTGAAGCAGAGTTCCTCTCTAAACCAGTTCAAGTGTAACTTGGACAACTGGATGGGGAGCAGAAAATGCATCCCTTGTTTGGCAGCTATGTCTCTAATGGACACAGACAGCCTGGAAATGGTTCATCTCTTAGGACCCTGCTTACACTTATCAAGGGTACCAGAACTTGCCAGATATTTGAGATGCATGGCTAGGCTTAAAAAGACCCTTGTGGTAGTTACCTAGAACACAATGAATCTGTGAGCCTAAGAAATGTCCTATAATTTGCTCTCCTACCTGTCTAACATTATAATTTACTACATTTATTCTTTCTATCACCACAAATGACCACTGTCTTTTGGCTAGTATTTGTTTTCTGGGGAGGCCACTAGCACTACCACCTCATTTCATTTTCAAATTTTTTTAAGTTAGACATTCTTATTATAAACTTGGTTTTGAATTTCCTAGAATCTTTGCAAGGCACCTTTTTTATGGTCATTTAATCTATTCTACAGAATAACAAATAATTTTATCACATTTTTGAATTGTGTATTTTCTGCTTCTCAAGTTCCCTTAACAATGTCAAGCAGTCCTCTCACATGCCAACTGTACAAAAGTTCAAATGAGGTTAACTTATATTATGCTTGAGGTATCTTTAGGATTCTAAACAGTAAGTATAATAACAAGTAGCCCCAGTTTTCACAGTCTGCATCAGTAGCAGTCCTTATAAGGGGTTCAGTGCTTTATTAAACCTCTCTAAACCCATCAGTCTGAAGACGGTAGATCAATATATTTAACTGTTTGAATTTAAAGCACTAACCCAACATGATGCAGTACCATGGACATAAAATGAGTACCTTTGTTGGTAAGTTGCTCTTTAGGGGACCCACTCTGGAAAATAACAATAGCAGCTCTTTAGCAACTGTATTAGTTTACTAAGACTTGTATGTACTGATACATATTGCTAGATTTTACTAGTGATACCTATACTTTTTATTTCATGTATTTGAAATTTGGTAAGCGGAGTAGTAGACTCATCAATTGACCTTTTTCTGACACAACCCAGGTTACAAAAGAAAGAACAAATTACATAATAAAATAAAATGTAAATTAACAGCAAATGTAAAAATACATAATAGTGACATAGGAGTAATATTAGACAAGCAATCATGGGGCCAATAAGATGTCTAGTCTAATACACTTTTAAGTAGACAAACTTAATAGTTCTTGCCACCCTTGGCAAGCTCTTAATACTGTTTACCTCTCAAATCAAGCAGGGCTTTGGTTTCACTACAGGTGTTTGAGTCCCAAGCATTCAAAAAACACTCCCCTGGATTTACTAATCTTCCATGCAGGACTAGTCTAGTCCTGCATGGAAGTGGCGATTTAGGAGCAGGATGGCAGCATGCCATGCATAGTAATGAAGGCACACTGCCCGAGCTCCCAGGCTTACACGGAGCATGTACAAGTGCAGGGGGTGTGTCTGAGAGCAGACCTCTCAGAATAAACACGCCCTTGCAATGTTGAACAGCAGAAAGTGGAAATAAATGTGCAAAACCACTCATAGGTGTCCACATATCCCCACCACCAGTCCCCCATGTGTACAACAGCAACAGGACATCAAAATCAAAAGAAGTAACCCCTGTATTGTTTTCTAAAACTCCGAGTACAGCTAACCATAGGTGTGCAGGTGTGCCCATTAGGCAGCTATGGTTAAAGCAGCTTAAAAGGCTGAAGAAGATAATAAGGATGCAATATGCAAATGAAGCATCTCAGCAATAGTGTAGTGGGCAGAGTGTTCGCCTAACGAGCAGGCATTCCCAGTTCAAATCCAAGTGCAGCACAGTCTATTTTAGATGACAAAGCATGGCATAAGTAATATTTGTATTGCAAAACCCACTAAATAACATATATTTATGAACTGGAGTACCACAGGAAATACACATGTGAAGAGTCAGTATCATAATGAAGATGGCAGCAGTAAGCAGGTGTAAGCACAGATAAGCAGTAAGTATATGGAAGCACTAGTAAGTGTGTGCAAGTGCGTCTGCATGGGGGTAAGCACTGCCAACACAGATTAAGCAAAGGAGAAACTAACTGGGTGTAAGAAACTGTGGCCAGATGTTAGAAGTGCTTACCACCGTGCAAACCCACTCAAACCCGCTTACAACTACTTTAAAGTGCCTTAATCACTTTGTATCCAATGGCCAGTGTTCTGGCCAGCAACAAAATAAACAGCCTCTGCAAGGCTCGAACCCAGGACCATGCAGACCATACATGAAATGATTTATCATGCCAGATATGCATAAATCGTATGTTGTCAGAAATATAACCCCAGCACAGTCATGTAACAGTACAGATAATGTATACCTACATCTAGATGAATGTGTGTGTGTAAATATATTACTATCTAAACAGAAAAAACATGCCTATATATGTAGTTACATATATATATATATATATATATATATATATATATATATATATATATATATAAATACCAGAAATATATATATATATATATATATATATATATATATATACATACACACAAATATATGAACATATATACATGCAAATGCCGACATCTACAAATATATATGCCAACACTTATATGTCCACATATACACAGCAAGTTACATATATGTATGCAGAGATATATCTCCATAGGTATATCCGGACATAGGTATAAATATGTAAGCAAATATATATATACCCATATAGGTATATATGGCCAGGCATCTGTAGATAGCAATGGTAGATTAACAGAAACGTATGTCCACATGCACCGTTAATGGGCTTGAAAGGCCCCAAACAATATAAGTCTCATAGGAATTGGCATACCCCCCCAGCCAAACACGTCCGCCCTGCAATGCCCTAAAAAGCTCATTTTATTGTAAGTGTTTCATTTAAATAGGGATTTAAATTAGTCTCTTGTTATGTTTCACATGTTGATATCACATTTGCTTCTCCCCCACCCACTAGGTGGGCCGACCAGTACATGCCCATCCAACCCAGGCCATCCTCGGCCCATACATTTATTACCCACAGTGCTGCTTCCCCCCTGCTGCACACACACACACACACACACACACACACACACACACACACACACACACACACACACACACACACACACAGCCACCATCCCTTCCCTGGTTACTGGTCTGTAGCTAACCACCCTCCACCCCCCCCCCCCCTCGGGACCCATCCTGTATGTTGTCCTGACCCAAGTATCCTAGGTCTGCCACAAGCTGTAGTCCATGCACATAGCCATGGGTACCTTTCCAGCTCTGTTTTTTGATGAAAATTGAATACCCAATTTTTGGGTTGTCCCACATGGGATGAATGTTTCCCTGATACCAACAATAGAATGCACGTGTGACTTTGTTTACACTAATCCATATTATCTGTAGGTATCGCAAAGCATATGTGGCACACAAGGTTAGCCGGTATGCACACGAAACATAGTATCCAACAATACCAATCTACATTATGGGACGTAGCTAAATATGATGTAGATGTATGTGTGTGTGTGTATATATACCCATAACTAAATAGATATATACCTTTCCCTCTCTGTAGTACATATGTATACATATATACACGTACACACATATATATATATATATATATATGACACGTAAATAACACATGAAGGAGCACCTCAAGCACACTTGGATCAGCACATGCTCACCACCTGGTGAAATTCCCCTCAACTTACAGTCTATACCCCTACATCAACTAGTGAAACCGACACCTCTTGTCCTGCCTCGCATACAAATCACAACATCCTGCAAACCTTCCCTATTGCTCCCCTTCCAATTATTCCAACAGCCTACTATACCGTTACAATGTCCCCCCCTCTACCTACCTACCCCTTCACTGTTCTCCTCTACTCTACCACACAGGTATGGCATAACTAAACCTAACCTGAATACCTGAGTGTAACCTATCCAGAACTGTTACACTGGAATCTCACTTCACCTTAAACTGGCCTTGGTCAACAGTCATACCTGACATGTAATCCTGACCTAAGCATGTATAATACCGACATGTTAGCATAAATTAAGCATGGAGAATGTAGTACATAGCTATGCTAAGTCTGTTACTCTCTACGAATGTGTACATCTCAGTATTACTTGTAATGTGTAGCTGGGGTTTGCTGTGAAACTCCACTCCCGGGCCACCTCTGAAAATGGAAAAACATCCAGTCGGATTGTCCCAGTCAACAAATGTGAACTAAATAGATGAAGTAGCATGAGGGTATGTGGGAGCAAGTGGTTTTAAGCCTGTTTAGGTGGCGGTAAGCAATGCCCACACCGGTTAAGCAATGTAGAAGCCAACTCAATGTAAGGCGCCATAACCAGAAGTCAGCAATGCTGAGCCTCACACAAACTAGTGCATACCTACCTACACTTGCTCTACAGTGCCTTAGTCACTCTGTAGCCAACAGCTCTTGCTGTGCCCATTAACAAAATTACCTGTACTCCCAGGTTGCAACCCCCCTGACCCTGCACACTATAGTCTAAGTGAGTTACCACTAAGCCATGGCAGATACACATTCAGTTGCTGTTATCATAAACATATCATCCAGCACAGTCATTCAACAGTATAGGAAATGCATGTAAGTATGTAGATTAATACCAGAAAACATGTGTACATTGCTCAATCACAGTATTCCAAGCAGTCTATGTGTATCAAAGAACAGTGCCTGTCCAATCATACTGTGAGAACAGTAGTCTTGCATAATACTGAAGAGAATAATGAAAAACGGTGCACACTGTGGGGGCATGTGGACATGCTTAATGCACAGAATGTTACACCTGGGGCATCGGTTCCACAGAACTGGGGGATGAGGCTGGCCCAGTGTGTGAGCAAACCACTGCTTCTCAAACCGCTGGCAGGATGCTGCCAGTGGGAGAAACAGTGTAGACCAGCTAAGTGTACTCTTGACACAACAACAGGTCCATTCCTGGTGGGACGAACCAAAAATTGTGAGTATAATGGAGGAGTACTGACACGTGCAGAGAGGGAAATGTGTGGAGGTATGGTATGGCTGGGCTAGCAACTGGAGAATCGATGGCTGCTGTGTATGTGGAGCTCGGGGGCCAGGGGAAGGAAACATGGGTATTACATTATGGTAGAAATTTGCAAATGAAGCAGAACACCAATAGTGTAATGGTTAGAGCATCCGACCAATGAGCAAGTGTGCCTGGTTCAAGTCCCACTGTAACACAATCTATTTACATGACAAAACATGTTATAACCAATTTTGCTGTTGCAAAAGCCACTAAATAGGTTATATATATATATATATATGAACTGGAGTACCGCAAGAAATGCACATGTGACGTATCAGTGTCAGACGGAATAATGCACTAGTAAGCAGGTTTAATCACAAATAAGCAATAGTAAGCATATGTATGCACTAGTAAGCAGGACTTAAGGCTTTACAACTGCTTTAAAGTGCCTTAATCACTCTGTATCCAATGGGCCTTTGTTAGCCCAGCAACAAACTAAACAGCCATGCAGGTCACAAACCCAGGACCCTATACACCATAGTCCCACTAGCTATCCACCAAGCCATAATAGAAGTACAGAAGAATGAGGTAGTAGTAAACATGTCCTCACCATAGTAAAACCAAACTGAACCTGTGAAAGGCATCAGTATACAGTCATATGTGCCATAACTGACTACAGGACATACATATGTGAACTGGAGTACTGCAGTAAGTCCAGATGTGAGGTGTTATTGTAATTAAGTGTAGAAGTTCCCAGGACCCCATACAGTGTAAGCACACATGTGTCAAGGATACATGCCACATATATAACAAATGATGAAGGAGAAATCAATGCCAAAAGGCAAATATCATGCAAATCTAATAATACACACCACTAAGCGTAGCACAGCACTGGCTCCTAGACTACTGCAGGATACTACAAGTGCGAGAAACAGTGTCAACCTGCTAAGTCTACTCTTAAACAAATGCATGTCCGTTCCTGGTGGGACGGCCACATAATTCTGCTAAAAAGAGTCCTCGGTGTAACATACCAAGCCTCAAAAGTAAGCAAAGACGGTAACGTATGTTCGCGGACTAAATGTGTGGGAAGCCTGAAGACCCATGGGTTGGGACAACATACGTGAAGGGTCCCAAGAAGTGGAGAGTGGACAATGTGTAGTGGTGTGGTTAGATTTGGCTGGAACCTGTAGGAAGGATGATTAATGTGGAGAAGGAATGGGGGGGGTGATGAGTATGACATTATGGACCGAGGCGTGCCGGGGTTGGATGAACATGTTCTAATGGAACTGGCCCATGGATGTCAGTGAGAAAGGAGGAGGGGACACAGGGAAGGTACTGGGACATACCATTTCCCATGGCAAACCACATTATGGGTAATATGTATGTTGCATAGCCCACTGAATAACACATATATATATGAACTGGAGTACTGCGGCCACGAAATAGCATATATACATACATATATATATATATATATATATATATATATATATATATATATATATATATATATATATATATATATATATATATATATATATATGTGTGTGTGTGTGTAGATATATATAAACTGGAGTACTGCAGGAAATGCACATGTGAGCTGTCAGTATCATAATGCATACAGCAGTAGTTAGGTTAAGCAGCAATAAGCTGTGGTAAGCATATGTCAGCAGTAGTAAGCGAGTTTATGTTTACAGGTTCAGCAAATTTGACACAAACTATCTGTAGGCATATGTAACTGGAGGTTTGTGTTTGCATGATAGTAAGTACTGCATACACAAAGTAAGCAATTTTGAGGCTAACCTGATGTAACTGGATGTTACCTGCAGTTGGCAATGCTTACCATTGTGCAAACATGCTCACAACTGCTTACAAGTGCCTTAATCACCCTGTATCCCACTGCCCTTGTTCAACCCTGCAACATAATTGACAGCCACTGCATGTCCTGAACCCAGGACCCTGCATACCACAATCATAGTGAATTAAAACTACACCATGTCGGATATACACACATCCCATGTATTCCCAGATATATCATGCAGCACAGTCAATCTGCATAAGGGGAATTATACTAATATCATAACACTCAAACTCTTATTGCAAACATTCTGGATACAGTGTTACAAAAGTGGGGTACAAATTGGGATAAATGTGAAATATTGTTCATATACATGTAAAATGTTGTTAGTTAAACAGTGATCTGTTGTAATACACATAATCTGAACAACATGATATCTGCAACTGTAATGTATCTGCATTCCTGACTGACCACATGCCTGACATTATCCACATCAATTGGCCAGGTGAATGTGGGACAGGACAATATTGTGAGCCAATCATGCATGGACATATGGACAGTTATAGATATGTAAATATAGAGAGATACACAGGTACATATACATGTATGACTCACACATGCATCATAGCACATCAGTGGTATATAGGTAGATGGATAAATAAGTCCACCTATATTTATATATATATATATATATATATATATATATATATATATATATATATACATACATGTATATATATACGGATAGATATGTGAATTGCAGCACCAAATAGGAATAACAACTGGAACCTCCACCACAAAATAACTGTCCTTATGCACAGTTAATGGGGGTGGGGGCTCAAATGAGGGGTACCTGGTGATGACTGCTATGTTCCCCACACCGTAGCTGTAACAGCTATGCTGTGCAATGCAATATCCAGCATATGCATTTCTTGATCCCAGGACCCTCCTCAACACAGCTACAATGGTCTAACAGTAAGCCAATACAACTGTATAAAGTCAGGGCAATATCTAAAAAATATCATCCAGTCCAGTCATGCAACTGTACAGAGAATGTATACCATCATCTGGATGTATCTGTGTGTAAATATATTAATATCTACACTGATAAAACATATCTATATATGTATGTGTGTGTATATATATATATATATATATATATATATATATATATATATATATATATATATATATATATATAGCGTTCTAACACTGTATACATATATATTACTATAAATGAACATATATACATGCTAATGCCTACACTGACACATATATGTGTCTACACCTATATGTCTACATATACACAGCAAGTTACATATGTGTATGCAGATATACATCTATGTAGGTATATACGGACATAGTTATATATATATGTCAGCAGATATATAAATCTATATCGGTATATATGGCCATACATCTGTAGAGAGCAATGGCAGATTAACAAACACACATATGTCCACATGCACTGTTACTGATGTTGAGAGGCCCCACACACTATATGTCTTGTACAACTCGGCATGCCCCCTCCATGGCCAAACACATCCTTCCCACAATACACTACCAAGTTTTGCAGATCCTGTAACCAGGACCTGACACAACATGGGCACAGGAAGTTAACAGTACTACATCGCACCTGTATGATGTCAGGCTGGTATTGTTGACATATCATGCAGTATAGTCTTCCTCCTATAGGTAATGTAAAATGTGGTAGCCATCAACATCCTCAGGATACAGATAAAAAGACACAGATATGCAGATGCATATATGTATATGGATATATGTGTGACTACACATACACCACGCAGATATATGTACAGTAAGATACATATGTAGAAGATGGACACAATATGGAACAGCCACTATGCCTACAGTTAACTCCTAAACAACTGGATACTGTATGGGCCACCCATGCAAATGACAATCATTGCCTGCAACATATACCCACAGAGGAGTCATAGGGAAAACACCACACACAGGTTTGCAGAAATGGAATACCTTTCATTGTGTACTATTATAGTTCTATATACCATGTCATATAGCTGTTCAGACACTGACATCCATATAAACAGAGGAATGCAACCATGAAACAGTTATACTAATACAGTAGTCTGGAAAGGTTCACAACTGTTGCTGTCCAGGCCAAGCCCTTAAAATTGTACAATAGTGAGGACAGACTGGACCACAGGATACCAAATGATCAACAGTCTATAATGCAGGTGTATAGTTCAGCAGCCTCTATCTACACTCTGTACAACAGCAGTGGGTGGTAAAGACGTCATGTGACCAAATGGGTTATAACTATGACATAACAAGGCATTACTGACACCATCACATGCACACTGACAAACAGAACAGTCTGTCTGGCAGAAGGCAGTAAGCTTGCAGTAACCAATATATGTAAGTGATGTAAATATAGGTGAAGTATACAGCACTTTGTATCCAGATACCTTAAGGCAGCTCACCCCTGATACCCAACATATTTAACAGCCTAGGTCATTTATGGTGCCCCCCCAGACTCAATAATACAGGGCCATATAAAATTGTTATATACTCTGGCATCTGGAGTGCATAAGAGCACTCATGTATTGTGTAGGTGACGCCCACGCATATATGGCCCCAGCCCTACCATATGTGTGAGTGATACAACAGACTGATGGCAGCAATGGCAGTGTGATATACTCACAGCCCACTATGGAACACCCCACCACAGCATGTCATATGTGCAAAGCCTGATATGTAGGCCATGTACTGTTAGCACTCAACACACACTCTGCCAGTGGAATATCTACACAGGACCTGTGTGGTGGACAGAAAACACGATAAGCACACCTCTGGCCACCAAAAGGATAGGCCCACAGTCGAGAGCTATGCAGACAGACTGCATTCCAATGTAAAGTAGTATGTACACACACACCCTGTAACACCAGTACTATACAAAGCACAACACAACTCTACTCAAACTCTGCCTGTAGTTCCTGAACCTCCTACAAATATGTAGCTGCCCTGACTGTGCCGGATCCCCTAAGAGGTATTGCTACCTGATGTCTGTAACACTGATGCACACACACACGTAGGACTGTACAAACATCCACAGAATGTCCAGGTTATGCATCAAATATAACCCCTACTGTATATAATATGTGAAGCGGTCTGATATCTCACTGGCTTGTTAGCGGATATGATGACACTAATTATGGTGTACAGCACATACACACCACGTCATGCACAACATATGTACACAGGTTGGCAGAGTTGTGGCTGGGAGCACATACACAAGGCCAATAATGACATGTTGCTGTGATAACCTTATACATTTACTGTTGTAACAGGGTTTGTGGCAACATATGTCCTATGAGGGATAAGACGCCAGTAACTGTCATGGCCTTCACCATCTATGGACTGCAATCCTCACACTACTGTCTGCAGTCCACAGATAGATGCTCCGTTGTTAACACATGAAACGAAAGGCAGAACACACTGCCCTGTCTGCAGATGACACTGAAGATGGGGATTCCACATAAACATGGAACTGACATGGCAGGTATGGAGACATGTAGGAAAGACATAGCCACACAATCACACACACACACAAACTGTGAAACCAACAGTACGCCACATGCAGTATAGCAGCACTTACAGTCTGTAGGCAGGTCAGGCACATCCCCCTCCTGTGTGTTGCCTGTTTCCACAGTGTATGTTGTTAGAAGTAAATTCCAATCCATCTCAGATGCTGGTTTCCAACCAAGAGATCTAGTTCCTGCTCAGAGTGAATGACAAGGGCCAACACCAACATGATGTTCCTAGATATCAGAGTGTGTTTCCATGCAATTGGCTATGGGAATGTTACCACGGCTGTTCCACATGCAATCAGCTAGGGGAGGGCTGCGATTTGTGCAGAGACCATCAGCTGATCATGAGCATCACTTAAAATACACATGTTGCTGCCTAAACAAAGCAGGTGTATGTCTCCACATCCACCAGAGAGGGAGTGGGAGAGGCAGATAGAGGCAAAGACATGTCAGGGAGGGGTGAGAGAGTAAAACTGCAGCTTGTTTGTGTCACACACGTACCAGCACAGGGTATTAAACTACTAATAACTATGTACTGCTATCACAGTTCAATGCAGTTATTGGATGCACCACCTGTTGTGGACTTCTCAGAACATTATGTGATGGTGAGTGACATCTGCAACAGGGATACAGTAGCTATACAGTAGGTGACGTACACGTGGCTGTCCGCATTAACAGGTGCCAGCTTCAACACAGCCACACTCTCACAGGGACACGCACACATTAACACACTTGGCAGGGCCAGGAGTACAACTCATCACTAGTGGGATTGCCACAACACATCACTGTGCAGGTATCACATGCACCACATGGGTCATATGGAGGTTGTATGGGCAAAGAGTATGAGGAGGTGTCTGACATCAGACGGCATGCTTCATTATGCCCATGGCAGTTGTAGTGAGTGTGGATGTGAACATACACATCATAAAACACACAGAAAAACACACAGGGTGCCAGTACTGACATGCATAGGTGCATGTCTGCATGGGTGTGTGGTGGTCGATGGTGGCAGCAGGCTATACAAGGGTAGGTGATGGGTATACCTTGGCATCAGGCCACATGACAATGGTCTGCATTGTATCTCAGGGCTGTAGTTTCTACACTTGCCCACACAGGTGGGTATTGTATCTCCCATCCAGTCACCTGGGTGACTATTGTGTGTGGCCAATGCTGTGCATTGCTTGCTATGTATGTGTTCCTTAGCCAATGACATGGACAGTGACTGGGATGTGCACACCTCCCACATGCATGTACAGTGAGATGTTGAACTGTACCTGGGGTGTTGGGCCCATGTTGTGAACACAGATTATCATCATATGTGCCAGTCTTGCCCACCTGTGGTGGGGACCGGTAATGGGCCCCAGGTTTACTCTGCACCTGCATTGATAGCATGCTAACATCATTCCCTGGTGTCAGTGGCATCTGTCCATACATGTAGTCAGGCATAGTATGTCCATTGTGGGTCACATGTGATGGCACCACAGGTGGTGCAGATGTCCATTGGGGAACATGGGGGATTTTTAATGCCAGTATGTATATGCAGATTAGACAGATGGATAGGGTGACATGCCCTCTGTAGCCCACTGCTATCACTCCATAGTTACTATCAGTGGCCAATATGCATTGTACTACCTACATATGGCTGTTGCCTAGGCATGTGTGTGTGCATGAGACATGGGTTGAGAGTGTGCTCTGGGTAATACTGGGGTTCCTAAATGTGATTGCCTGGCCTTGATGTCACATGTACATGTATGGCTCTGCACCCCAGCCTCTCAGCTATTTCACATTTGTTATCCCTGTACGGTGGACATTGTGATATATAGTAAGGCCACCATATTATAAATATGCAAAACCTGCTCTAAATGGCCACATGCTCACAACCACCTCTACACAGGATACAAGTTACAAACACACACACACACCTGTCATGTCTGGGAGCAGAACCCCTATCTAACTAGTTTATTACACCACAGCACTATGTAGTTACAGTGTGCACCACCCACATTACTGAAGTGCTTCTTCTCCAAAGGTGTATTTCACAATGAATGACATCAGCAGGATTGACAAAGTAGGCCATTTGAAATGTACTGCGGGTGACTACCCTAAAAGGCATTGCTCCCTACACAGACAGTGAGACACACTCAAAACATCCAGAACTGACATGTGTGGGTATAGAATCCCTGACAGAGGTCTATATCATACTACAGCATAGAGCTGTTATAGGATGCCCCACAGAGGTTACTAGAGAGCTCTTTCCCCAAAGCTGTATTTCACAATGAATGACATCAGCAGGATTGCCAAAGTGGGCCATTTGAAATATACTGCATGTGACAAGCCTATAATGCATTGCTCTGTATACAGACATTGACACACACAAAACATCAAGAACTGCCATGGGTGGGGATGGAACCCTATCACAGTTATACATCACAATCCAGCAGTACACCGTTACAGGATGTGCTATGGAGATTACTGGGCTACAACCTTCCCAGAGCTGTATTTCTAGGTGGGTGACATCAGCAGCCTTGCCAAAGTCGAGTATAGGTTCATAGGTTCATAGGTTCATACTAGGCTATCTGCCCGTGGGCATTTACAAGCCTAGCCCATCGTTTTGTGGCTTACGCCACCCCTTTAGTATGGGGAACTATACCCATTATTTTGCTGTGCCTCTGTCGAGCAGTGACACTGAGGTAATCCCTGGGGTATATCCGCGATCTCCCATCCATTGGTCAAGATTTCTCTTGAACAAGGCCAGCGAGGTGCTCTGCCTCACATGTACCGGGATTCTGTTCCACAGCATAGGGAGTCTTTGGGTGATGAATCTATCCCTCCAGCACGTCCTATTAATAGCCGTGTCGAGGTTTAAGTCTCCCGCCCTTGTGGCTCTGATGGATCTAGACTTTTTGAGGTGAAGCATATTCATCAAATCTGGGTTTGACATGGCCTTGTATGTTAGGCAAAGGTCACCTCAGAGCAGCGGTGGCGACTGAATAGAGCTGGAGTTCTTTCAGTCGGGCAGCATAGGATAGATTTTGAGACCCTTTATCCTTTTGGTGAGGAACTTTGTGGCCTCTCCAGCTGCTGCAAGTGTCGGGTCAGATACATTCCAAATGGGGCATTGTACTCAATCATTGGTCTGATGAGTGATGAGTAAAGGGAGACTATAACCTCCTTGATCTAGATGAGAATCCCTTCATGATAAGGTGGGCAATGTAGAAGGTCTTCCTAACTACTTTAGCTACATGGGTGTCGAATGACAGACTACTATCAACCTGGGTCCCCAGGTCCCTGATAACTTCTTCTGTGCTCAGTGGATTGCCTCCTAATTGGTAGCTAGGGGTAACCTTGTTTTCCAAGGGTATGACTATGCATTTTTGGCATTTAACTTTAGGCGTGGCTCTGGCACCAGTTATCCGTTTCTGTGAGACCCTTCTGAAGGATATCTGTGTCAGATGTGTTTTCTACTATGGCGCCAGTTTGCAGTCATCTGCAAACTTTGTCAGCCATAACCCTCCTGTGTTTGCTTGTACTTCAGAAAAGTAGATGCCAAACAAGAGTGGGCCCAGGACTGAGCCCTGTGGGACACCACTTGTGACAGGCTTTGAGTCTGACATGGCGCCAGCAACTCTGACCCTGTGGGTTCTGTCACTCAGCCAGTTTGCAACCCATCTTGTGATGTATGGGTTAACATTTAAGCTGATGAGTTTTTCAATGATACCAGTGGGGTATTGTATCAAGGCCTTAGCCAGATCGAGGTAGGCTGTATGGACTGCCTTTCCTTCATCAATGGCTTTGGTGACTGTTTGAAAAAGTCAACCAAGTTTAAAAGGCATGATCTGCCTTTGACAAAGCCAAACTGGGTTGGATCCAAAGTCTGCAAATTCCCAATGTCTTTATTTATGAGGTCCATTATGATCCCCTCCATGGCTTTGCAGATAAGGCTTGTCAAGCTAATGGGCGGTAATTACCAGGGTCGGTGGAGGCACCGCCTTTGTGAAGTGGGACCACAGTTGCAGTGCGCCACTCCTGGGTGCGTATCGAGTGGTAAGACTTTGATTAAACAGCTGTCCTCGCTTTGGGTTTAATTCCTCATTGAGTTGTGGAGCACACAGCCGGACACCATCAGGTCCCATGGATGCTGTGTTTTTGCTTTGGAGAGCAGTTCTCACTTGGCTGGAGATGTTTGGGGGCTGCAATCATTTGGTATAGATATCTCTCCTTTTGGGGGCGAGGGGGGGAGAAGTTTGCACTGAACCTGCCAGCCAGTATGTTGGCAATGTCTGTAGGATCAGTAATCTTCACATCATTTTGAACTGGTTCTGAGCATATCTGGGAGTTTCCTGCCAGGTTTCTAACACAGCTAAAGAAGGCCTTATGATTGTCTTTTGAGTCTTTAGCTATTTTTCTCTCAAATTTGCTTTGGATGATTTTATGAGAGCTCTTAGTTTTTACTTATAGTGATCAAGGGTGTCTTACCTTTTAAGGATTTTGCTCTATCTTGTAGTAGCTTCCTCCTTTGTTGTAGAGTTTGTTTATGGCTGGGGTCCACCAGACTGGGCTTGCCTTTGGTACAAAGAGTCTTTGTTTTGCTTGGGATTGCCTTATCCATGCAGTCCTGCAGGTGCTGGTAGAAGGCATTTGTAAGTGATTCAGCGGCTTGAGTACTGTTTTCCGCTCGGGGCCTTAAAGGAGACCACACTAGTCTTTAGAAGTGTGAAGTCGGCTTTGGGAAGTTCTTTACTGTGGTCTTTTTATTTCAGGTGGGGTGGGATGAGGACCTCCAGCGAGATTAGTTGTGATCTGATCTCACCAGTGAGGGTATACTTCGGTGTTGAACATTGTGCTCCCATGTTCGTGATGATGAGATCAGTATGTTATCTCCTCTTGTGGGAATGGTGACTAGTTGTTCCATGGCATTTGAGTTTATGAATTCCAGGAACTTTTGGGCTAGGGTGTTTGGGCTTGAGTAGTGTTCCCAGTCTATATTTGGGTAATTGAAGTCACCTAGTATGATGGTGTTTGGTGATACATTTATCCCTCTAGTGTTTTCAGGAAGGCCATGTGAGGTTCCTGAGTTTGTGAGGGTGGCCTGTAACATGCTACTATTTGCAGAGCAGTCTTGCCTACGGTTAATTGCACCTGGATGGTCTCCGATGCATCATGCGTTGCCACCAGTCTTGAGGTGTGGGTGTCCTTGATGAATATGGATACCCCCCCTCCTTTCTTGGTATTTTCCTGATTTTGGGGCGGGCATGATATGAGGTAAAACCTGATAGCGCTGGGGTGCTCTCAGGAGCCTTGAACCAGGTTTCTGTCACAGCACAGACATCGATGTTCTCCATACTGAGAAGGGCCTCGAGTGCGTGCATTTTGAGATTTAGACTTCTGGCATTGAGCAGCATTACCCTTAGTTTATTTCCTTTTTTGTGTTCTAGGGTGGTAGGTTTAGAATTTGAGTATATGAATTGTAAGGAGTGTGACTACCCTAAAAAGCATGGTAGGGTAGGGTGGTAGGTTTAGAATTTGAGTATATGAATTGTAAGGAGTGTGACTACCCTAAAAAGCATTGCTCTCTACACAGTCAGAGACAGACAGACACACACACTAACACACACATACATTTGCTAAGTCTGGGGTTAGAACACCTACCTAACTACTTTATCATACTACAACAGTACGCAATTACAGGACGCACTATGGAGATTACTTAGCTACAGCCTTCTGAGAGGTGTATTTCTAGGTGGATGACATCAGCAGCCTTGCCAAAGTCGAGTATATGAATTGTAAGGAGTGTGACTACCCTAAAAAGCATTGTTCTCTACACAGTCAAACAGACATGCACACTAACACACACACACACACACACACACACACACACTCACACATACACACACACACACACACACACACACACACACACACACACACACACACACACAGTCAGACAGCACACACTAACACACACACACACACACACACACACACACACACACACACACACACACACACACACACACACACACACACACACACACACACATTTGCTATGTCTGGGGTTAGAACACCTACCTAGCTACTTTATCATACTACAACAGTATGCAGTTATAGGACGCGCTACAGAGATTTCTGGGCTGCAACTTTCCCAGAGGTGTATTTCTAGGTGGGTGACATCAGCAGCCTTGCCAAAGTCAAGTAAATGAATTGTAAGGAGTGTGACAACCCTAAAAAGCATTGCTCTCTACACAATCAGACAGACATGCACACACACACTTGCCAAGTCTGGGGTTAGAACACCTACTTAGCTATTTTATCACACTACAGCAGTGCACCGTTATGGGACACACCACAGAGATTACTAGGCTACAGCTCTCCCACAGGTGTATTTCACATTGCAGTACCTCAGCAAGCTTGTCATGGTAGGGCTATGGGGAGGGCGGTGTGTGCATGGGCCATAACCCATTCATGTACGGGTTGACACGTCACATGCGGGCACGCACGGGGTCATATGCACAGATACATGTATACCACTGCTAGATGACTACTTCCTTGTACAGTCATGTTGCACAGCTGCCACATGCACCACATAGTCTGTAATGCTGACAGATACTGGTGGCTAGTATCTGCAGTGAGTGACATGTGCACCTCATGTGTTTGGGGCGCTTTGGCTGTGTGTTGGGTGGGACAGGCCTGGATAGCTCCTTGTTACCATCTTTCACACATCTGTGTATGCCTACCTTTGCCTTATTATAGTGTGTCACCCTGACATATATGTTTGTATTCCTATCCACTGTGTGTGCAAAGCATGAGTGGTGCATACTGAAAAGTGTCTGCACTAACATCTGCAACTGCCAGATATGTCTGCTCCACTGGTGTTTGCAATCATTCTCTTCATGTGTTTGTGTGGTAACATGCCCAGTATGACCTTTCAGCATGTTGTTCACTGACATTGCCTTCATTTCACTAAGTGTGTGAGCATGCCCAGTATGACCATTTGGTATGTTGTTGACTGACATTGCCTTCATTTCTAAGTGTTTGAGCATGCCCAGTATAGCCATCTATAGTGGATGTGTGGATCGTGTCCAGGTAGTTTGTGCTGCAGTGCTGACCTTTGTGTTGTTCACCAACAGGTAGCATGATGTGTTTTGCAGGGTATCCATCGATCAGTTGACTTAGACTGTTACAACAGTTCTGCATAGCAGGGGGGCACACCTAACTGTTTCTACATTTATACACAGGAGTGGGGGGGCACACCTGATTGTTATTACATTACTATGTGGGGTGGGGGGCACACCTGACTATTTCTACATTTCTACACAGGGTTGGGGGGTACACCTGACCGTTATTTTATTGCTATATAGGATGGGGGGGCACAAGTGACACTTGTACACATTTGCTATGACTGTACTAGTATGCCATATACTCCATTTCATTCTGTGTTTCTAACTATCATGCTGACTAGAGGCACACCAGTGTACTACAGATCATGGCTTTGGTTGCCCTACATATTATTGTCTGATGTCCTACCCTTCAGAACTTACATCCTACTGTATGCCCTGCTGTGGTCTGTCTGTGTAGGCCTGGGGGGGTGGGGTGGGGTTAACCATAGCCATCATTCTGGGGCCATGGCACAGGCCCTGTTTGGGTTTGTCTCCACCTGTCCTGCTGGCTGCGACTGTTGTTGGTATGTGAACCATACTGACTCGCATGTGTGGGTCATATGGACAAACATTTTGCTCAGCAATTTTCCTGCAGTGGTTTTTGTCACTCTGTGTAGTACTGGCTACTATGGTGACTCCAGTATGTGTTACACATGTCAGGGTGCCACTATGGGTGTCTACAGTCTGCTGTCATAACATTCAGCCACCCAATTCCCTTGCATGCTCACATCCATACCATAGCTACAGGTGACAACACATTCTACTCCATTTAGCAATTGGTAGGTTGATTGACTTACCTTGTGGGTGTCAGACTTGCGGATGGTGCTGGACGGCTGCCTATATTGGATGCACAATGTACACTCCCTATACATGGTTGAGCACAGGTGGTGTCATGTTTGGCATCCCTTTTACTGTATGCGTGAGTCGGAGAGAGGTGTCATTCCCTGGGACCCTACTGTGTCAGTGCATGTGCTATGCATTACCTCTTTGCCAAGGCCAGGGCATACTGGGCACACCTCCTTCTGCCTACTGGGGCAGGCTCAGGTTCTTCCTCCTCTGAGTCACTCTGTGCCTGTGCAGGCCTTGGCATTAGTGGGGGGCTATGTAGCCCTGCCCCATGCTGTTCCTGCTGCAGCTGTTTCCGCAGGATCATACTGTGTAGCACAGCACATACCATAACAATTTGGGTACATGTATTTGGTGAATACTGCAAGGCCCCACCGGATGTGTTCAGACACCAAAACTGTGACCTGAGCATCCCAAACACATGCTCTATTATATGTCTGGCCTGTGCGTGTGCCTTATTATGGGGTTCTTGCTCAGGTGTGTTTGCATTTCTGATGGGTGTCATCATCCACGGCTCCAGTGTGTACCCAGCATCCCCCACTAGGTGACCATTGGCAAATCTCTGGTACAGCTGCATCAGATGCCATATGTGGGAATCGTCATAGCTTCCAGGGCAGCCAGTACACAAATTCATTATAATGCCCTGGGAATCACATAAAACCTGACAGTTGATGGAGGGGATGCCCCTGCGCTTGATGTAGGCCCTACCCTGCTCACTGGGTGGTGCTTTGATTCATATGTGCATGCAGTCTATAGCACCCATTACCCCAGGGTATTCTGCTATTTGGTGGAAGAGACGCATATTGCTGGTCAACACCTCATGGGTGTTGAGGAAATATACATGCTCACTGGCATGTGCTGACATGGCATCCAGGAACTGGTGGAATTCTATGGATGCTGATGGCTTTGTGATCCCCATGATATCCCCAGTTGTGCTTTGAGAGGTACCTGTGGCTAGTATACCTAGGCCTACACATACCTTGGTATACACTGGGATGGGTTCCCCTCGGTCAGTTTGTTGTGTCAGGTGTGGCTGGCACAGCTCAACTACTTCCTGTTGGAGGTCTCTGTCCACCCTATAGTGCTCCACTATCTCCAGCTCATGTAGCCCCTGGTAGGTTACCCTGTACACTCATCTCCATTTCTTCGCTGTGGGTTGTTTGGCAGCATGCACATCCTCATCACCCTCAGCTTCTTGCACATGTTGTTCTATGTTGCCTGCTGCAGGCCTTCTCATTTTGTAGGTTTGTTTGTTAAAATTTCCCTGCCTGTATACACTGGTGGTGTACAGTGTGGGAAGAAACAGTGGGGAAGGTGTTTGCTTAGTTTATAGTAGTGTTCTGGGCTGGAGTGGGATGCTGCCTGTGTAATTGGCTGCCTCTGATACATTTCACCTGGCAGATAAGCTAGTTCTCCTTGATTACCTTCCTACTGCTGTTTTCCCTTCCCATTGCCCTTCTGTTTGGGCCCCGGGGGAACGCCGTGCAAACAGAGTACCCAGATGTGCATACTGCTGATGTTTCCTGGTTTAACTTCTTTTTTCTTCCTGTAAAACCTGGTGTGCACACCCGCTTACACTTTGTAAAAAGTGCTAGGCAGGAGTAGACACACCCTCTAGCTTAGCTTTGCTAAGCTAGGAGCATACTCGAGCCACAGGGCTCCATTCCGCTTACAGTATGTCTCACACTCCCACCCATGATGTCACCTACCTCCTAGTCTTGCACTCAGCTATTTATACTCTTACAATGTTGGGACCTGCTTCACATGCCGGGGAAATCTGGGATTCACTATCCTTCCCCTCATTTGCATAAAATTGCCTGCTAATGCATAGTTACATGTGTCACAGTGAGCCTCCCCCCTTAGCAACCACTGTTCACTGGCCAAGTTGTCTTTTGCCTGCCATTGACTTACATTGCAGAATACTGATTTTAGTTAGAATGCTTGTTTTAGGTTTATTTTCTTATTTTCCCACCGATCCCATTTGCATGCTGCTGCCCTATGCTTAAACAGCCGTGTTTGGCGAAACTACAATATAAGTTGTATTTTTTACTTTTTGTATTGTTTGTAATGCCAATGGCCTTATTCTTGCCATTGGCATGCTTCCTCCATGATATGCAGCCTTTACTTGAAGCTGTCATGTCTCCATTTTGGATTTTGCAGACCCGTACTTACATTTCTGCTGATTACGCTAGTCCTGCACGGCCTGATTCCAGCTTCCTGGATAGCAGATTTACCTCATTTGCATGTTTTTCACCTGCAAATGGGGTAATTTGCATACGGGGACTGGGAATGTGCAGGACTAGTGCAAGAGGACTTGTGCACGTCAAACGAGCATGTACGTGGATCGCTCAGCCGCCATATTGCCAACATTACCTCTTACACTAATCATGCACACCATGCAAGCTTTTGAGAATCCGGGGGACTGTCTCATAGATAGAGACTCAAGCACCTTGTACTTTGGCTAGGCTGATGCTCACAATCAAAATGAACTATGGGTTTGGGCAAGCAGGTATGGGGAGGAAGTGGGGAGAAGTTTAGGATTAGTGAATGTGAGGTGGATTTAGGATTATGGAGCAGGAGGGAGGTTTACGATTAAGGATTGAGAGAGAGATTTTAGAGTTAGGGAGTAGAAAGGGAGTTTTAGACTTAGGTAGTAGGAAAGGAATTTGAGGAATTTAGATTTAGAGATGGGGACTGGAATTTTAGGTTTAGGGCACAAGTGGGGACTTTAGGATTAAGCAGTAGTACTGGAGATTTAGAGGAAGAGACTAGGGTTGGGAACTGGGTATGAGTTAGGGCTATGTAGTTTATAAGACTAGCCCCCAGATTTACTAATCTTCTGTGTAAGACTAGATTAGTCTTACACGGAAGCGCCAGTGTAAGAGTATGATGGCAGCGCACCATGCATATTAATGAGGGTGCACTGCCTCTACTCTAAAGCTTACACGGACTGTGGATGAGTGTAGGGGGCTTGTCGGACTGTCGAGCAGTCCAAAAATCCACACCCCTGCAATGAAGAAATACCACAACTTCCAGTTACATGAGCAAGTCCACTCACATGTGTACAATGTAACACTACACTCCCCATATGTTAAACAACTTACAAAATTAAAAATAAAAATAATTTTTTTCTTCCGATATACCTGCCCGTAGTTGCGCGGGTTTGCGTGGGTTTGCCCATTGCTTAGCTACAGTTAGCAGCTTAGACACCAGAAGAGGATAGTAAGAAAAATATATGCAAATTAAGCAACATAGTGATAGCGTAGTGGTTAGAGTCGTCACACAAAAAGGAGGCATTCCCGGTTAAGTCCCACTACCGCACATACCATTTTCTGTGTGAAATCTGTATACAAAAATATTTCCTGACATTTGTTATGTATAGGTTTTGTAAAAAGCATTGAAATGTTAAATGTAGTAGTGAATGAATTATTTATATATGAAGGTGAAATGGTTATGCATTCTGAGGCATGAGTATCCTATTTTAAGCAATATAAAGCACTGCTAAGCACATTTTACCAGTATTGAGCATATTTAAATACAATTGCGCATAACTGCGCACTGAACTAACCAGTGCAACTGCAACATCTTTACACGTATCTGTGAACCGCACTAACCAGCGCAACCACAACATCTTTACGCATAGCTGCACACTGCGCTAACTAGCACAACGTCGGGTAAAGTCGGGCAAAGTTGAGCAAAGTTGAGTAAACACGCTCACACCTGCTTTACTGTTCCTTAACCAGTCAGGTTTGCCCAGCAGGAAAATAAAAACCAGCGATAGGGCTCAAACTCAGGATACTATGCACTAAAGTCACAGTACTTAACCACTAAGCCATGACAGCATTTCACAAGCATGCACTTTCAACAGCACATGTCTATCAAAGGAATTTTAAACATTGCCAACATCTGCTAAGCAGGCATGCCTACAGTTGAGTTTTTCCAAAATTGGCCAATCACAAATAAGTGCGGGAAATGAGGCATATTTAAGCTCCACAGCTGGGAATACTTGCTATAACTGGTTGTAGCTTCCTTCTGCAGTCAGCACGGCTGGTGGTGAAGGCACTCGATTTAGAGCGCAATGCTGGGGCATCCAGGAGACCAAAATTATGGTTTGGGTCTTCATCCACAAACATGAGGAAAGACTCCTGCTGGGCCAGTACCAGGGTACCCAATATAAAACAGAGGCCTGGAACAGTCTTGCCCATGATCTCACCAGTGCCACTGGTGTTCCTTGGACTGGTGAGCAGGTCAGGCACCATTATTTTGACCTGAAGTGATGTAGGGGGGATGAACTGGACCAGTGGATCCAGGAATCCCGTACGATGCCTAATGCCCTAGTACGGAGTAAGTAGCCATTGTATTAAGTAGTTAAGAATTGCTATGGTTGTTTATACTATGATAGGTATGTCTCAGTATCACTGCATTTACTTCACAGCTGCAGGTGACCGGGCTATGAACCTGCAAGCCAATGAAGATAGGCTGCAAAGGCTGCGTCATGAGGCAGGTTAGTAATTATTTTGCATGTACTGTTGTATAAAATAAATGAGAGAGCCTTCAAAAAGTCTTTTAACCCAATAAATAAACGTGTAATAATCCTTTAATAAATGTATGATTCATGAGGTGTGTCTGTGTCATTTTCTTTGATATGTTGTACTGTTGCATTCTACAAATAGTAGTGTTGTATTAAGCAGTGTCAACCCACACTTGGGTAGGCCCATATAATGTGGATGAAGGGAGTGCCAGTAGCTTGTATGCATATGTACAGCCCTCAACTGTTGGTTCATGGCCAGCATGTACAGGTTAATCTGGCACATGAGTAGCTTGGTATTGTGTTCCCCAGAAATGTCAGTGTGCTGCCAGAAATGCAGGGAGCTGTTAACATATAACTGATACTTTCACCTGAACATATCTAGATAACTATATGAAAGTAGAGCTGTCGGTGTACCATCTTAGCAGTAGTGTGTGTGAGCAACTCTCAAAATATGTTGCAGTAAAATCTGCATCTTGGACACTTTGTATGTAAGATGAAGCTCATGTATATAATGATCTAGCAAAATCCAATTGCACAATATAAGGACATTGGGTAGTGTAACAATACTTGTAAGGGACATATAACTGCAGTTAATAGGAATGTAGTGAAAACAAAAAGGATATATAAGTTGTTAACTGAGCTATCTTTTTCCACCCTACTGTATGTGCATAAAAAATGCAATTCCACACCTCAATCAGTATGTCTATTTTCAAAACATTTGTTGAGACATATGTCCTATTGGTTTATAAATATTTGCATTTATTTCTATGCATGTGCCCAGTTAAAATACCACAATATTGGTGGCCTGTTGCCATCAATTCAACCTGCATGCTGTTGTAATGTCCACTATTGTTCTATATATGCATGTGTCATGCTTGCTTTTCAACTGTTGAAAATCTGGTGTGTTGGGTTAATGGGAATACTTCTGCATGCTTTTATAACTAATTGACAATGCTGTTGACTGTTACTAACCCATATCTTTATTAAACTCTCCAAAACATAGTTTGTATGGGAACGCCGGTCCCAGTGGATCCACCTGTCCCACCTCAGCTGGCCATGGCACCTGGCACCAGCAGATCCGGTGCCCACCTGGGACCTCCTCCTTTGTTGGCCTTGTGCCACCTTTGGGTGGAAGCACTGCAGGGGATGGGGCTCATCCCCCACATGCAAGCGTGGGTGGAGAGGCACTTATCACCCTTCGTAGTGTCCGGGCTGTGGTGCATAGAGAGATCGAACATTCTGTTGCAGAACCTCTATGCCAGCTTGAGGCCCGATTGGTGCAACTCATGGGTCAGCCTGCCCCTCCTACACAGCCGCCAGCACAGCCACCTTCTGGGCCGTGAAGGTGCAGTGGTGACTGCCCATGGGTGGGGACCTCAGTCCCACTGTTTCCATCTGTGGGCTCATGGGCTTGCAATTTCCAAACATCCCTCCCCATCAAAGGTGTTCACTTACCATGTGTCATATACCGCCCCTGTATGCATCTTGTTTGTCTTGTCTGTTTACCTCCCCAACCTACCTCCCCAAATATACCTACTTCCCCTACCCCACATTCCACTCTCACCTGAAAAAAAAAGGGCAATCTGCTCGCCAAAAAAAAATTACGCCCCATACATAGCTGCCCATTTTGCACACATGTCCACTGGACACATGAAATGTTATTTAATTGGCATTACAACATACTTTGTTGTCCTCACCCCTCTCTCAGGGTCAAAGGGTTCATATCTACCTCCAAATTTATTGCACATGCACAGCTGTTGCTGTAGAAGAAATGGGCAGCTATGGACCTTCCCTACACCCATCCTGCACATCCCGAGCTATTTTCCATACTGTCTTTCCCTCTTTGTGCCCCTTTTTCTCCACTTTCCTATCTCCCCATTTTTTTTTCTTTTCTTTCAAAGAAATTAGCGCGGAGGTGAGCGAGAGTAAGCACTATTAAGCAGCAGTTAGCGGGTTTGTGCAGGTTTGCACTTATTTGCGCTTGGCTAAGCAATTCACAGCATTGCACAAACCCTCTCAAACCCGCTTACAACTGCTTAAAAGTGCCTTAGTCACTCTTTATGTGAGGGCCCTTGTTTTGCTCAGGAACAAAATAAAACACCTCTGTAAGTCTCGATCCCCAAACCTTGCACACACTACACAACATGAAGTACCACTAAGCCATGGTAGATATACATCAAGTTGGTGCTTAAATAATTATATCATGTATCAGAATGAGTGAATGTAAAGGAAAATTAAGAATACCATACCACACAACTTGTTCTGTGGATGTTGACCAACAGTTGTTGTGGGATTACATTACATGACTGTGATAAGAGAAGCAGTCATTCTAGCAGGAAATAATGTTACACCATCACTTTACAACCCCACACAGTATCACAGCAGGACAAACACTGGCTTATCTGTTTAGGGCAGAGGCCATACCTATCAACTGACTAATTTTCAGGGACGTCCCTGATTTTGACCCAAATTTTAGCTCTGTCCCTCTGAATCCCTCCTAAAACTACTGACTTTGGGAAGAAAGGTGGTGAATTACACTTAATGAATAATGACAATAATTAAGAGTTAGACACTTCTTTTACTTCAGAAAAGGTGTATTAATTCATATGCTCTGATTCTCTCAATGTTTCAACTTAATGGCACTAATATGTTAAAGGTGCCCCTGATTGTCCCTGACTTTTTCTTGACTTTTCCCTGATTCTGTTCAAATATGTACCTGATTGGTTGAGAAGTCTGGCAGAGGCAGAAACACAGAGGCATATTAACCTTTCTGCTGTTACACACTGTGCAAATAGCTTTGGAAGGAGGTTTGGAAGCATACCCTTATGTAGGAATACAACACTGAAATACAAATGGATGTAGCCATGTACTGGTAGCAACCAACTGTAACAATGCCATTGCTCTATTGCTGAAAAGACCTGTGTGGTGCACAGATAAAAAATAACAGGCTATTTTCTGGCTACCATGTGGATTGGTCCACAATTGGGAGTTACACAGACAGACTACTTGCCTTGATAAACTAACATATACACAGCAACCCTGTAAATCCAGCAAGATAAAATCCACACAATAATACTTACGCTCTCTGTACTTCTGCACCCCTACCCAAATGTAGAATATATCTGTGTGTGCAGGGTTTACCATGGATGTAGGTAAGCATACTCACTGTACTGAAATGTGTCCAGTTTTTCTGAGCAGCTCGTGCAAATGTCAACACTAAAAAAGAACAAACTGTTTAGAACTGAGTAATTGAATATTCACAGTATAGCAGTTCACAAACAGTTCTTGTGCCAAAGGAATGCATCTCTAAAACTAGGTTTGTATGGCAGTTAATTGTAACAGTTGAAAAGAAAGTACATATTTCCATGTATCCTGGGCTAGCATTTTGAGGGGTGAGTACATTTCTACACTGACAAGTGGGTACTGGAAGCAGCAACATTAGGTCTGAGTACAAAATGTAAATCTCTGGCTACTATCCCTGGCTTCTGATATAAGAACTATACCAACCTTCTGTCTTAAACAATGATGTCCACACCAAACATGGATGTTCTCCATCTTGGAAAGCTGAAAGGGCCGCACATACATGAGTCAGCAATTTATAGTACTGGGTTGCTATGACAGTGATTACTGCAATTATTACACAGCAGGCTGCATGCAATTAGCAAATGGTGAGCACTAATTGGTGCAGAGGCCATTGCATGCTCATCTGCAAATTCCTACAAAAACAGGCTGCAATCTCTTCCAACAAGCTCAATCAATCTATTGCAGAAACTGACAGAGAGAGAGAGAGACAGAGAGAGAGAGAAAAGGAAAAATAAATATTACCAAATTATACAAAGGAAAGGTATACAACACATATGTATTTGCTGGCATGTAGTAGATGTTATTCAAGAATAGTCTACATAATGTGAAACATTCATATGTGGCAGCAGTACTTCTTTATGCACAGATGTTCTGCTTAACTACTGCTATGGACAATACTGTGTATACCTGTGGGCAGTGGGACATACCTGTGAAATGTGTAGCTCAGCATTAAATGTCAAAGATTTGATCCATGTTATCTGTGTTCTGTACAGTAGTGTGGCCAATGGCTGTTGGGGGGATTAGCACTGACATTATATAAACATGGGTGTGACAGAACAACACATTCATGATAGGTCATATTAAAGTGTAGCTTAGCATTGGCAACTGCTGTAGCAGTCTAGTATGCTTATATAGCATCTGTAGCCATATATACCCCCGTAATGTTAGTCTGTGTTCATATGTGACACCTGTTTGTGTTGCAGCAAGGCCTAACAGTTCAGCTATGAGGTCCAGGGACTTACAACAGTGTGGACCATGTGTGTGTATGCCACACACATACGGAGAAATATGTATGTGTCATATATATTCATATCTGTATATGTGCATAGAGCAGGGGACATATTGCAACTGTTTCCGAAGGGGGGAGATATATATGTTGGTGAAGGTTAGTATGCGCATATTTGTATGTAGGTTTTAGTGTGTGACAAACAAGACAGCATAAAGTGCTGGTATATGACATGTGGTGGTTAAACACTGTTGGTGGCTTGTACAGTTTGCAATGCTGAAACCAGTAAGGCCTGCTAAAGCTACCTGGGCTGTGAACACCTTCAATGCATTTATCCCAACACTGTGCGATTTTATTTAATTACTGTACACCTTACATCTTTGCATAATTGATATTCTCACTATGAAAGGTGAAATGTATATGTGCCTATGTATATATGTAGACAAATGGATGTGTATATGTTTATATACATATATAATATATATATATATATATATATATATATATATATATATATATATATATATTTACTCAGACATACCTACATCTACTTGTTGCAATAAATTCTCTGTACTGTTGACTGACTGTGATGGTCAATATGTTTGTGAATACATCAAAGATATGTATCTGTGGGATAGCTTAGTGGGAAACTGTTTATGTTATGGTATTATGAGTCATTGCTTTGATCCTAGCAAAAGGTGTGTATTCTTTTGCTAGGCAGAACAAGTGCTATTGCATACAGTGTGATTAAGTCCCTTGGTTTTAACTAGGGTGTGTCATTGGAGGCTAAAGCACTACAACTATGATTATTGATTGGTACCGATGTTGAATGCAAATCCTGTGTGTACTGTAGTACTAATTGAAGTTCTGGGCCTGTACAGTAAAGTATGGTGTATGTCCACATTGCTTGCATTGATTGTTTTGTGTGGTCCCTATATTCATCACAGATTACATTTCTCAAGATTAAGGTTGTGTAAGTACTGACACACAGTACTGTATAGTATACACTGAAAGCTTATCTGGGTTGTCATACCTTTGTGTCCTGTAATTATATCTGATGTGTGTGTGAGTACGTCTGTGACATGTCCTTTGACATATGTGTGGTAATACATATAACTGCGTATCTAGCAACATTCATAGTGTACAACAGCAATATGTGACCTATATTCCCAATTGTGCACATATTTTGGCCACAGGTTTGGCATTAACAAGTTGTGTGGTATAATAATAATACATTTACTGGACCTTACACTGATTGTGATGGATGATATATTTCTTTACACATCAGCTTAATGTATATCTGCTGTGGCTAGGTGGTGCATCGTGTTGCATACAGTGTACCAGGTACTTTTGTATAGTCTTATTTAGTGATTTTATTTTGTTGTTGTGCAGAACATGGATCATTAGATAGAGATTGAGCAAGGCACTTTCAAGCAGTTGTGAGGTGAGCAGTGATAAGTGGCATTTACAGTGTTTCACTCTCGGTTAGCTTATAGGTTGCTGTATATGGCAGTTCAGTGATATCTGTACTGTATAATGTTAAATGTGCCATATGACTTGCTCAGACATATTTTTGTATTTATGTCTTCCAGGGATCATGGCCCACCACAGGAACCCAAGTTACAGTAGTGCTGAAGGTGATATCATCAGTAGCAGTATGATTCAGCACTACCGTCTAATGTTTTCACGAACCAGCCAGGACCAGCAGTAGCATACTACAATGTGGCAAGATCTTGTCCTCAGGGTCAATGAGGTAGGCCTGCATAACCGCGCATATGAGCAGGTATGCCACCACTGCAGTGATCTTTCCAGACATGTCTGTCAGCGTGCCGCTGATGTGCGTAGAGAACAGCTTGCAACAGGGGGTGGTGTTAATATCCATCCCCCCCTCACCAGAGTGGAGGAGCTGCTCATGAGCCTGGTGGCACCTGCTGAACAACAACAGCAGCAGACATACACCATGATGGAGGTTGGAGCCACACAGCAAGCACACATGGAGCATGCAGGTAACATGGCATATCTTTAGACTATTGTTATCTGTATTGGTAGATCATGCATATGTGAGATTTGGAGTGTGTATTTCAAAGATGTGGAGCCTGTTGTTGTGCAATACTGATCATTTGGAACATAATCCGTAGCCCTGTGAATGTAAACTGTTGTTGTTGTACTGTAAGATTGCAAACACACAGTATCAATGCCACAGTTGTGGCCACTGACAAACTGTCTCATCTTTATGTAGGTACCTCTGGCGAAACATCAAGGCAGTGGACAGATGCTGATGAGTGTGTTCTACATTTATTATTGTAAATAAAAAGTGCATGTCATAGTTAAGGTGTAGGCCATGTACAAATGTAACACACCTACCCATAATGCATGCTGTGCATGTTTGGCGTAAGTGCACGCACATCTCACTAATGTGATTAGCTGCCTCAAACACATGCAATACCCAGGCCATCTCAAACAAATGTGGCTAGACTGTAGTGACCATTGGGTAGGCACAGTTGATACTTAACATACACATAACATACACATCTATGTCATACACAGAGCATTTTAACATGCTACACATAAAGGATTCCCAACCCCTCTGTGAAGACACACCCCAGTATCCAAAATCTCATCCACACATTACACATAATATACATGATAGGTAAATGCCTATCCTGGGGCATTTAAACACTCTGCAACACACTACATGTTCATGTCAGGGAATGCTCCTTATTGGCCTCCTTACAAACTCACATAATAACTGGTTGTGAAATGGTGAATTTAGCCAAGGTAGTACAGTTCAGGCACAGCATGATTTGTGCTGGCTTGTGAAACATTTGTAGCCTTGAGTGACTACCTGATGCTTCATGATGATGGCCTATGGTACTATACCCCATCCAGTTATTGTAGCCACAGTACTACACATAGCTGTCATTGCTACACACCATAATGATGCGTGTGTGCACACATATGCACCACTAAACAGTATGCATACCAATCACCATTTGCACAACTGACACATATATGTCTTGTGATGCTATTGAGTGGCTAGGTCATATGACACATATTGGGTATGTGTAGTGTTAAAATATGCAGTTGTGATTTAGCATGCCATGTCATGGATGAGACTGGCATGTCCACAATATGATCTACACTTACCATAAGTACCGTATATTGTGTATGTGGCCGAATGGTATTCCATCAATTATCCATGCACCACTGATGATTCTGTGTGAATACTCATCATGCATGTGCTTAAAATGTGTCCACAATTATTTGCTAAAGGCACAGAGGCTGTAATCAGCATTGGATACCTATCTGACACATAGATACACATCCAGCAATGGTATGTACACCTGTGAGTTATGGTGCACAGTACATCACAGGGTTATGAATACCTGCACAGCAATGTTGTGTCCATGTATGCATTGTGTTCCAGGGGGAGGGCCATCACCTAATAACAAAACACATGCATCAAAGCCATGTATACTGTTAGTAACAAGGAGCCATGTATACTGTTAGTAACAAGGACTGACTACACTTGCACTGCATGCTATTGAGCAACACATGTCCTACATGCTGACATGTGTGATATGACTGTTTTGCTTGTGACACTGTACCCCACCCTCACCTGCTATTATGTAAGTTCTTTGATTGCTGGTGTTGTGAGTGTCTGCTTTCGGGAGAAGTGTAGTTTTGTGTGTGCGCATGTGTGCATGTGTGCATGTGCGCATGTGTGCATGTGAACATGTGCGCATGTGTGCATGTACACATGTGTGCATGTGTGCATGTGTGCATGTGGTCTGAAGTCATGTTCAGGTCTTAAAGTGTGTTTCCTGTTTTCCTCTCACAGGTGCCGAGATGGGGCTGGTTCAGTACAGCAGGGAACCTGATGTTACTGAGACAGACATTGATCATGAGGATAGGTGTGTTGAGGCATGGGCAGGGTTTGTCAGAGTCTGTTGTTGGGCCACCAGTTGACAGTACACAAGTCTCCACCCCATCCAAGCACACAGTCATACTGCCTGTACATCCATCATCACCATTGCCCTTAGCTGAGGGGCAGTGTATGTTTGGCACTGGCCAGGACAGTGTGGTATCTATGGCACATGTATCAGGACACAGCAGCCATAGCCAGATGTCTGGAATGGTACCACATAGACAGATACCCAGGGGTTCTCATCAGAGAACTGCTGGTCATCATGCTCTTGGCAAACGTGCCACACCTCTTTCTACCACACTCATGTTCCAGGCTGTCATGGAGGCACAGACATGAATGGAGCGGTACACCAGACAGAGGCTAAAGGCACAGAGGGCTCATTACACCTCTGTAAATGACAGTATCCGTGACATAGCAGGTGCCAAGCGTAACTACACTGAGGTCATTGATAGACGTTGGGGTGAGACATTGGATGTCCTCCACAATGTCATGTCCATGTGTTAGGACAGTGCGGGACAGTTGAGACGTCGATGTGGTTGTATGCCAGCAACATCACCAGCTGGAGGGTCACCGTGGACATCCAGCAAGTCACAGCCACTCCCGTAGTGCCAGTACCAGCCCCAGCAATGTTGGGGGGGCTGTCCATAGACCATCCTAGCAGACCATGTGCACATGGCTCTGGCCAGTCCCAGCAGGGACCTGGACCCAGTGGACATTTGTCAACCTCTTTGGATAGTACCCAATCTGGATTAGTACCTGATACTGTGTGTAGCACCCCTGCCAGGAACAGGTTCCATATCCATGGACAGAGACGGTGATCTGTAAAGCCTGCCAGGTACAGTCTGTAGCTGTCTCACAAATCCCCTTATATGGCAGCCACATGGTGGAACTGTGTGCATGCAGACACACACACATAAACCAGAAACCTAGAGCAAAAACATACCCGCACACATGACATAAACATTGGCCCATAACAGTACTCATGGCCCTCACACACACACTCACACACACATGTCGATTGCATGGCTGAGTGTAGGCCTCTGGCAAATCAACAACACACCCTGTGCATATGATGAAACCTGTGCCACCTCCTGTCATCTGTAACATTGATGCAGGAACAGGCTCACATGGTGCTGATGCACAGGGTGACTTTAATAAAGTATAGCAATGGTTGAATGTGTAGCATGTTGTCAGCAGTAAAGTGTAATTATATCCTTGAAGGTGTAGCTGAGCAGGCATGATGCATTAAAGCTGTAATTAGCAATGTTGTATTGTTTTCACCAGGGTTTATTCCAATTGTGTTTTGTTTGCCCATGTGCCACTTGGCTGATGTGTGTAATTGTGTCAGCATGCGTTATACAGTGGACAGTAAGTGTGGGGTGTGTGCAACACAAGTTTGCAGGTGTTCATTTGTGAACATGGTGGAGGTGCTCTGTCTGCATGCACATGCATATTGGACAAATGGGCAGGGTGACATGCCCTGTATTGGCCAGTGTTAACACTCCATAGTTTCTATTGGTGGCCAGTATGGATTGTGCTACACACATTTTAGAACTTGAGTACACATGTGTGTGTACAACACAAGTTGTCACTGTGCTGTGGGTGATGCTGTTGTAGCTATCTGTCATTGGTTTGCATTACTAAGATTAACACTGTCCCCGCTGCATAATCCTTTAGTAATGCACACTGTTCACCTACAGGGTTATATGGACTGTGCTATCACAAACACAAGAAAGTCTCACTTCTACAGTAAAAGTGCATTCGTCTCATGGACCCCTGCCATCAACTAAATATATAATAGAAGGTGTGAAGTTGTACCAAAAAAGAGTTACATACCAAGAAGGGATAACCTCTCTGGTCAGTATCATTGGGAAAATACAAGCTCTCATTAAACATAAAAGGCAAGCTTCTAAATACAAAATGGCAAGGATTCCAAAGACAACACTAAAGCTTTCTTTACTGTTGTTTATAATCTAGAGGGGAAATCTCAGATCAGGTCACAGTTAATGTAAATGGTCACAAAGTACACTTATCTGACTGACATTACCAATTTCTTGTCAGTCAGTTTAAATGCGGATTTCACCACCCTGTTGTTACACAAGGGCCACATTTCCAGACCTGAAGAATGTAAAACCTGATGATTCACAGACACTCTAGTTAAAACATCTCTTTACCAAAGGCCAAACCACAGTGGCAATGGTACTGGACAGTGTCCCTGGCTGTGTCATACACAAGCTGACATATGAAGTCACCACTCACCTAAACACTCTGTCCAGATGCAGCCTCTATACAGGTTACATACTTGTGGAATGACACATGGTAATGGTGTTCACAGTCCACAATGGTTGGGCTACAATGTCTTCTTCTTCTTCTCCTTTCAGATGCTCCCATTAGGGGTCACCACAGTAGATTATCTGTTTCCATTTCTTCCTGCCCTCTGCATCTTGCGCTGTCATACCATCCACCTGCATGTCCTCACTCAGCACAGCCATTAACCTCATCTTAGACATTCCTCTTTTCCTGTTACCTGGCAGCTTCATCCTTAGCATCTATTTCATAATATACTCTGCATCCCTCCAGCACATGTATAAACCAATGTAATCCTGCCTATCTGGCTTGGTCTACTAACCTTCAAACCTGGGCTGACCCTCTAATATACTTATTCCTAATCCTGTCCACCCTTGTCACACCCAGTGCAAATGTTAACAAAAACTGATTAAGGGTAGAACTACAACAGATCCTGGAAACTCTCACCCATAAGCCAGACAAATGTTATCTGGAAGGCTATGGAGCACAGCATTATGGAAATCATTAACAGAGACATTATGAACCTGCAAACACTGCACCATACCCACTTAGGTTCTCTAAAGGTCAGATCATGGCTCCTATACCTAGTAGACTTCAAGCCAGTTAACAAGGCTATAAGTGAGGGAGGGGTGGTCCACAGAGCCAAGCTATAGCTCACCAGCAATTCATACCAATCCCACATTCTGGTATTATACATAACCTCAACAGACTGACCATAAACAATTGTTTGATGATGGATTGACAACTGACACACAGATGAAGGACACACAGTAACATCTGCAGCCACCATGTACAATTCTATGCCAGTAACAAGTGGTATTCACCTGCACGCAGTCCTGGGACCACTCCTGTTTGGCATATAGCTTTCTTAGGTACAAGCAAACACAGTAGGGCTATGTCTGCCCACGTTTGATGAAAATGCATACTGTGGGCTATACTTTATTCTCTAGATGACACACACATCCTTCAAAAGGGTATCATAGAGACAGATACCTGGTGTCAAAATCATGCTGTAAAGCTATAAGCCAAAGAAAGCATAGTTATCCACTTTTAGAAAACAAAGTATGCCCAGAGAACCACATAGGTAGTAGCCCCCAAAATGTGAAACAGGTACTAATGTATACATCGAGCCATGTGTTTAGTCATCTCTCCTTTGATAATCACATTACCAAAGGGTTTTGGAAATACCTCTGTGGAGCACATAAGCAATAAATGGATTGCATGCAGATCCACAGAGGTTGTTGCACACCTATAATGATTAGTCATCTTTGCCAGACTTTGCTTGCTATGGAACAAGATTCAAATATACCTCAAGCATAAACCCTCACTCACACTCTTCAATAGAAACCGTGATGAGTGGATGTGAAACAGAAGACGTAGCCCTGGGATCACTGCAGTGGCTAAGCTTGTCACAAGCATACAGAAGTGACCTAATGTCTGGAAAGTGCCAGCACACTCCGGCAAAGATAACAGATGCTTTCATGGAGAAAGCAGAGTACCCACCTATGAAATAATTGAGGTCACATGTATGTATATGGTTTTGCCCCACAGCTACCTTACATGTGTTATGCATATACAGTTGTCATTGTGATATGTCATACACTAGAAAAATCAAAACTAACTCTCCATTGATCAACAGTGTTACACACTCTCACACACAGTCAGCAAGTGCAGGATTCAAACTCCTATTTAACTACATTATGATACCACAGCAGTATGCATTTACATGACACGCTATACATATTACTAGCATTTCAGTTTCCCACAAGTATATTTGTAGGATGGTGACATCATCAGACTTGACAAAGATGATTATATCACTTTTAAGAGGTGTGAGTAGTCTCCAAACAGATTAATTCCTCCACAGGGGGGCACACACACACAGTTGGCAAGTACAGGATTCAAATCTCTACCTAACTACGTTATAATACTACAACAGTACACATTTACACAACACGCTATACACATTATTGGGATTTCACCTTTCCACAGGTATATTTGTAGGATGGTGACATCATCAGACTTGACAAAGATGAGTATATCACTTTTAAGAGGTGTGAGTAGCCCCCAAAAATGTTAAACCCTTTCCAGGGAGACACACACAGTCGGCAAGTGCAGGATTCAAATCCCTACCTAACTACATTATGATACTAGAGCAGTCTGCATTTACACGACACACTATACACGTTAGTGGGATTTCATTTTCCCACTGGTATATTTGTAGGATGGTGACATCATCAGACTTGACAAAGATGAGTATATCACTTTTAAGGGGTGTGAGTAGTCTCCAAAAAGGTTGCTCCGTCCCGAGGGAAACAGATACACACTTAGCAAGCACAGGATTCAAACCCCTACCTAATTACATTATAATACTACAGCAGTACGCATTTATACAACGAGCACTACTTATTATGGAGTTTTACTTTCCCACAGGTGTATTTGTAGGATGGTGACATCATCAGACTTGACAAAGATGAGTATATCACTTTTAAGGGGTGTGAGTAGTCCCAAAAAGGTTGCTCTCTCCCCAGGGACACAAACAGTTAGCAAACACAGGATTCAAACCCCTATCTAACTACATTATGATATTACAACAGTATGCATTTACACGACACAGTATACACCTTATTAGGATTTCATTTTCCCACAGGTGTATTTGTAGGATGGTGACATCATCAGACTTGACAAAAATGAGTATATCACTTTTAAGGGGTGTGAGTAGTCTCCAAAAAGGTTGCTTCCTCCCCAGAGGGGCACACACACACACAGTTGGCAAGTACAGGATTCAAACCCCTACTTAACTACATTAGGATACTACAGCAGTACACAGTTACATGATGCGCTATACACATTATTGGGATTGTGTTTTCCCACAGGTATATTTGTAGGATGGTGACATCATCAGACTTGACAAAGATGAGTATATCACTTTTAAGAGGTGTGTATAGTCTCCAAAAAGGTTGCTCTCTCCCCAGGGAGAGAAAGACACACACACACACACACACAGTTGGCAACTGCGGGGTTCTTAATTCAAACTAAGTACTTCTTTACACTTCAGCAAGCAATATGGAGTTACAGGGTGCAATGCAGACATTACTCGCTGACAGTTTGCCCAAAGCTTTTTTTCACATTTGCTAACCTCAGCAGGCTTATCATACTAGGTGTATCATGAGTGTATTGTATGCATAGGCCATGACCATATCATATACAGGTTGATGTACCACATGCTGGCACACACAGGGTCAAACCGGTGGCTATGCTCTGTCAACCCAATAGTGGACAATACAGTCAAGAGGAGTAGGGTCATACAAGCACAACACCAACAGTCTCACATAGACCCACAATATAAGCACCAGCAAAACACACACATAAATACACATTACCATACTGGGAGAATACAAATATTAATCTGAAAAAGAGTGAGAGTCCTGCTAAGCAGACAAGCAAGCAACATGCACCTTCAAGCACACACCAAAAAACACATAATACACCAAAGCAGTGTGCCTCACAACAGGCCCTAAGGCAAAACAACATACCCAACACACTAGTAATAGGTGACTCCATAGTCAGGCACACAGATGTTCCACTCACTAGGCTGGACAAGGGGAAGGTTACTGTCAGTTGTCTGTCAGGTGCTATGATCCGCCACATAACACAAGCACTTAGATCACTCCAGAACAGGTACATATATGACGCGGTCTTTGTACATGTCAGTGTGAATGATCTGAGACATACCTCCCAGGACAACATGAAAAGGATGTATAGTAGCTGTATGATCATGTAGCCCAGGCTGGTATGACCCTGACCTTGAGTAGCATCTTACCTTCACCTACATGATACTGCAATATAACAGAAAGATGATAAACTTCAACAATTGGCTGACCTTCTGGTGTCATTCAAAGGGTATACAGTCTGTCTGCCTGGGATGACATGACAGACATGCCTCATTGCTTCGCTAGATATGGTTTGCACCTGTCACCTCTATGCTTCTGAATACTGACCAAGGCTCTTGCTGTCCCCATATTACCTTTTTTAGGCAAGGCTCAAAGGTTCATAGGTTCATGGGTAGGTACTCGACCCTGGGATCTATACAAGCCCAGTCTAAACAGGTACCCTGGCTTTTGCCACCCAAGAAAATTATTTTCCTGTGCCACTGTCGAGCAGAGCCACAGAGCTGATCCCCGGGGTGAATTTCCTATTTCCCATCCAGTCATCAAGAGTTTTCTTGAAGAGTACTAATGAGGAGCTTTGTTTGATATATATATAGGTAGTTTATTCCGGAGTATGGGAAGTCTCTGGGACAGGAATCTATCCCTCCGGTATGTTCTGTTTATTATGGTGACAAGGTTTAGGTCCCTAGAGCATGCAGCTTGGAGGGATTGGGATTTCTTTAAGTTGACCATGTCCAACAGCTCTGGGTTTGACATAGCTTTGCATGTTAGGCAGAGATCACCTCTGAGTAGGTGATATGCGACGTAGGAAAGCTGGATTTTTTTAGACGGTCTGTGTAGGGCATCTGTTTGAGGCCAGTAATCCTCTTTGTGAGGTATTTCTGCGGCCTTTCCAGTTGTTGTAGATGTCTTGTGAGGTACATACCGAAAGGGGCGTTGTACTCTATAATGGGTCTAATGAGTGATGAGTAGAGGGGAACAATGACCTCTTTTTTTCTGGATGAGAAACCTTTTGTGATGAGGTGTGCCACATAGAAGGATTTCCTGACTACTGTGGCGATGTGATTATCAAAGGAGAAACTACTGTCCACCTGTGTCCCAAGGTCTATTATCACACGTTCGGTGTTAAGTATACTACCGCCTATATTATAGTTCATAGGTACAGAGTTTTTACCAAAGGGGATGACAATGCACTTTTTGGCATTGAGCTTGAGGCCATGGCTTTGACACCAGGCATCTGTCTCAGTGAGGCCCTTTTGTATGATGTCCACATCGTTAGGAGTTTCAATTATGGCTCCTAGTTTGCAGTCATCTGAGAACTTCATTAGTCAAAAACATTCTGTGTTAGCCTGTACTTCAGAGAAGTAGATACCAAACAGGAGAGGACCCAGGACTGAACCCTGTGGTACTCCACTTGTCACTGGTCAGAAGTTGGATTTGGAGTCTGCTACTTTCACAGTGTAGGTTCTGTCAGTGAGCCAGTTGGCAGCCCATCTTGTGACATATGGATTTAGACCTATTTAGTGAGTTTATCTATAATTCCAGAGTGGGGGATGGTGTCGAAAGCCTTTGCAAGATCTAGATAGGCTGTGTAAACCACCTTACCCTTGTCTATGGCTTTAGTGACTGCTTCAAATAAGTCTATCAGGTTTAAGAGACATGATCTGCCTTTTACAAACCCGAACTGGGTGGTGTCCAGAGTTTGGAGATTACCAATGTCTTTGTTTATAAGTTCCATGATGATACGTTCCATGGCCTTGCAGATCAGGCTCATCAGGCTACTGGGGCGGTAGTTCCTGTGGTCTGTGGTGGTTCCCCCCTTGTAAAGTGTGATAACTGTCACTGTGCGCCATTCAGCAGGCACAAAGCCTGAGGTGAGGCTATGATTGGCCATAGTACTTAGGTGGGGTGCCAGCTTGTTCTGTAGTTCATGTAGAAGGCAGCCTGGGATGTTGTCTGGTCCCATGGATGCTGTGTTCCTGGCTTTGGAGAGTGTGGTTTTTACCAGTGCAGCCGTGATTACACAAACTTTGCATTCTTCCAGTATAGAGATGGGCTCTTTAATTGGTGAGAGTGGGGTAAAGTTAGCACTGAACCTGTCTGCCAGGATGTTGGCAATATCAGTTGGGTCTGTATATTTAGTGCCATTGTGCTGTAACTCAGGGCAGATCTGAGTGTTGCCATTGAGATTGACATAGCTATAGAATGCTTTGTGGTTGCCTTTATAATCAGTAGCAATTTTGTTTTCATAACTAGCTTTGGAGGATTTTATCAGGGATCACAGCTTCTTACTGAGGCTGACCAGGGAGCTCCTACACTCATGGGATTTAACTCTCTTTTGCAGCAGTTTCTTCCTTCTGTTGTACAGTTTGTTTATGACAGGGGACCACCAGATTGGCTTCCTTTTTTGGAGGATAGCGTCTTGGTTCTGTTTGGGATAGCACGATCCATACACTCATGTAAGTGCTTATAAAGTGTAATTGTGTAGGTTTCAGTAGTCGTAACTGTATTGTCCATCTGCATGAGTGTCATGAAGTTCACCACTTCTGTCTTAAGAAGCATGAAGTTGGCTTTGGAGAAATTGTTTTACCATGGTTCCCTTAATGGGGGGTGGGGGCAGTATGTGGATATCTTGGGTAATTAGCTTATGGTCAGATCAGACCAATGAGGCATTGACGTCAGGTGTGGAACACCGGTCACTCAGGACAAACCAAACCCCGTATCCAACACAAATAACCACAAAGTGAGCTAAATGCTACTCATTGCCAGAGGTCTCAGCCTCCAAATGCACACACTCCAGGCACTTCTCAGTATGGAGAATATTGATATCTGTGCAGTAACAGAAACCTAGTTCAAGGCTCCAGAGAGCACACCAGCACTACCAGGATACTACTCATTCCATACCTTCCAGCATCAGAACCTGGATCATAGCACACAGGGTGGGGATGTATCCATATTCATCAAGGATACCTACACCTCTCTCTACATCCTCTCTACAGGATATGTACCCATAGAATGTTGCACAGCAATGTTCTTCCTACTCCACAGGGGTGGGGACACAACAGACCCTTGGTTTCTGCTCTATGAGGCTGATGAGTCTGATCTGCAAGGCAATGGAGCCAATCATAATGGATGTCAACAATAAAGACATTGGGAACGTTCACGCAGTTGAGCAAACCCAGTTTGGCTTTGTCAAATGCAGATCATGCCTCCTGAACTGGTTGGATTTCTTTGAGACAGTTACCCAGGCTACAGATAATTGAAAGGAGCTCCACACAGCCTACCTATACCTCACTAAGGCCTTTGACACCATTCCCCAGTCAGGTATCATAGATGAACTCACCAACCTGGGCATAAATCCATACATCACAAGATGGATTGCAAACTGGCTCACAAATAGATCCCACAAATTAAGAGTTGCTGGCTACATGTCAGACTCTAAACCGGTAACAACTGTTGTCCCCCAGGGTTCAGTCCTGGTGCCTTTCCTGTTTGGTATATACTTCTCAGAAGTACATGCCAACACAGGAGGGTTGTGGTTGACTAAGTTTGCTGGGAACTGTAAAGTGTCTGCCATAATAGGTTCTCCGGATGACACAAATATTCTCCAGAAGGGACTCTTTGAGACAGATGTGTGGTGCCAGAATCATGGCCTCAAGCTCAATGTGAAAGAATGCATAGTAATCCCCTTTGGGGAAAACAAAGTAACCACAAACTACCACATAAGTGTTACCCCCTAAAAACTGACAAGGTAATAAGGGATCTGGGGACACAAGTAGATAGTCATCTTTCCTTTAACAACCAGGTTGCCAAAGTGATTAGGAAATCCTATGTGGCCCACCTAATCAACAAAGGGTTCACATCAGGATCAAAAGAGGTAGTGGTGGCCCTCTACTCTTAAGTCATCAGACCCATCATTGAGTACAATGCATCATTTTGGATGTACTCAACTAGGCATATCCAACAGCTGGAGAGACCACAGAGGTACCTCACCAAGAGGATTACTGACCTCAAACAGTTGTGTTATGCAACCCAACTGGAAAAACTAAATCTGTTCTCTGTTGCATACTGCCTACTCAGAGGCAAACTCAACATAACATACATAGCCATGTCCAACACATAACTGTTGAACATGCTCCATCTAAGGAAAACAAAACTGAGTCGCACTACACACTCCAGGGATATGAACCTCACCACATCAATGAATACAACATAGGTTCATAGGTTCATAGGTTCGTACTAGGCTATCTGCCCTAGGGCATTTATAAGCCTAGCCAGAGTGTATGTGGCTTACACCACCCCTTAGGATGAGAATACTACGCCCTTTTAGGGTTTAGTTTACTATGCCTCTGTCTAGTAGTGACAAAGGGATGACCCCCGGGGTAAACCTACGATCTCCCATCCACTCGTCGAGATTTCTCTTGAATAGAGTCAGTGAGGGGCTCTGCCTAACATGGACTGGTATTCTGTTCCAGAGTGTAGGGAGCCTCTGGGTTATGAATCTGTCCCTCCAGCACGTTCTATTTATTTCTGTGTTGAGGTTTAAGTCACTTGTTCTCGTGGCTCTGATGGATTTGGATTTTCTGAGGTGGAGCATGTCCATTAATTCAGGATTGGACATGGCCTTGTACGTCAGGCACAGATCACCTGTGAGTAGGCGGTATGCGACTGAATAGAGCTGGAGTTTTTTCAGTCGGGCAGCATATGACATATGTTTAAGACCCTTTATCCTCTTGGTGAGGAACTTTTGGGGTCTTTCCAACTGCTGCAGGTGTCGGGTGAGATACATCCCAAATGGGGCATTGTACTCAATCATTGGCCTGATAAGAGAAGAGTACAGGGGCACAATGACCTCTCTTGATCTAGATGTGAAACCCTTCATGATAAGGTGGGCAATATAGAAGGTCTTCCTAACCACTTTGGCAATGTGAGTGTCAAATGAGAGGTTACTGTCAACCTGGGTCCCTAGGTCCCTGATTACCTCTTCCAGACTTACTGGATTACCGCCTATGTGGTAATTTGTCGGTACCTTGTTTTTCCCAAAGGGTATGACTATACATTTTTTGGCGTTTAGCTTAAGGCCATGGCTCTGGCACCAATTATCCGTTTCTATGAGGCCTCTCTGAAGGATGTTTGTGTCTGCTGGAGTATCAATTATGGCGCCCAGTTTGCAGTCATCTGCGAACTTTGTCAGCCACAATCCTCCTATGTTTGCCTGTACCTCGGAAAAATAAATGCCGAACAAGAGGGGTCCCAGGACTGAGCCCTGTGGGACACTGCTTGTGACTGGCTTAGAGTCTGATATAGCTCCAGCAACTCTGACCCTGTGGGTTCTGTCCTTGAGCCAGTTTGCAACCCATCTTGTGACATATGGGTTTACATTTAAGCTGGTGAGTTTGTCTATGATGCCCGAGTGGGGTATCGTTTCAAAGGCTTTTGCAAGGTCAAGGTAGGCTGTGTGAACTGCCTTACCCTCATCAATGGCCTTAGTGACTGTTTCAAAAAAGTTGACCAAGTTCAGAAGGCAGGATCTGCCCTTGACAAAGCCAAATTGGGTAGGATCCAATGTCTGTAGGTCCCCAATGTCTTTGTTTATGAGTTCCATAATGATCCTCTCCATAGCTTTGCAGACAAGGCTCATCAGGCTTATGGGGCGGTAATTTCCAGGGTCCGTAGAAGCACCGCCTTTGTGAAGTGGGACCACTGTTGCCGTACACCACTCTTTGGGTACGTATCCTGTGGTAAGGCTAAGATTAAACAGCAGCCTTATGTTTGGGTTTAGTTCCTCTTGGAGTTCATGTAGCACACAGCCCGGGACACCATCCGGTCCCATTGATGCTGTGTTTTTAGCTTTAGAGAGGGCGGCTCTCACCTGGGCATCTGAGATGTTAGGGAGGCTACACTCTGCTGGGATAGTTATTTCTCCTTTTGGGGGGGGGAGGAGAAATTTGCACTGAACCTGTCTGCCAGAATGTTGGCAATGTTACTGGGTTCAGTGTATTTTGTGTCATTTTGGACTAACTCTGAGCATATCTGGGAGTTTCCACCCAGGTTTCTAACATAGCTAAAGAAGGCCTTGTGATTGTCTTTTGTGTCATTTGCGATTTTTCTCTCAAAGTTGGCCTTGGATGATTTTATGAGTGATCATAGTTTTTGCTAGTACTGATCAGAGTTGCCTTTCCTTTTAGGGATTTTGCTCTGTCATGTAGTAGCTTCCTCCTTCTGTTGTAAAGTTTGTTTATGGCTGGGGTCCACCAGACCAGTCGCCTGCCTTTGGGGGAATGGGTCTTGGTTTTATTTGGGATTGCATGATCCATGCATTCTTGAAGGTGCCCATAGATGGCATTTGCAAGGGATTCAGCAGTGTTGGTTGTGGTTTCCACTGGCCCAGGGGCCTTGAAAGATACCACTTCAGTCTTAAGAAGTGTGAAGTTTGCTTTTGAGAAGTTCTTCACTGTGGTCTTTTGTGCAGGGGGTGGGTGCGGGATGTGGATTTCCAGTGAGATTAATTTATGGTCTGATCTTACCAAAGAGGGATGTACTTCCGGTGTGGAGCATTTTGTCCCCATGTTTGTGATGATCAGGTCTAGTATATTGTCTCCTCTTGTGGGAATGGTGACTAGTTGTTCCATTGCATTTGAGTTTATGAATTCTAAGAACCTTTGGGCTAGAGTGTTGGGGCTTGAGTAATGTTCCCAGTCTATGTTTGGGTAGTTGAAGTCTCCCAAAATGATGGTATTTGGAGAGACATTCATACTCTCCAGTGTCTTCAGGAAGGCTGTGTGGGGTTCCTGAGTTTGAGAGGGTGGTCTGTAGCATGCTACAAACTGTAAGGAGGTTTTGCCTATGGTTAGTTGCACCTGGATAGTCTCCGATGCTTCGTGCGTTGCCACTAACCTGGAGGTGTGGGTATCTTTGATGAAAATGGATACTCCCCCTCCTTTTGTGGTTCTGTCCAAGTTTTGGGGCCGGAAAGCATGATATGAGGTAAAACCTGATAGTGCTGAGGTGCTCTCAGGAGCCTTGAACCAGGTTTCAGTCACTGCACAGACATCCACATGCTGGTGGGATAGATTACCATCCCAGAGACTTGCCTTATTGTGGAACAGAGTCCCAATGTACATCAGAAAGAGTCCCTCACTGACACTCTTCAATAGGAAACTTGATGAGTGGATGAGAAACAGACAATTAATGCCAGTGGTCACATCAGCAGCCCCACTAGAAAGGGGCTTAGGGTACTAACTATTAGAACTAGGGCTTAGGAGACTAACCAATGGGGTGGTGAAAGCTGCACAACTTGCTTAGGCTAATATATGCCTTCATGAAGATAGTCTGTTACATACCTATGAACCTATGTGACAGGTACATGTCTACATATAGTACATATGTACTTCATTGTACAGTCATGTTGTACAGCAGGCACATGCACCACATACACTGTAATGCTTACAGATACTGGTGGCTATTATGTACAGTGGGTGAGATGTGCACCTCATGTCTTTTGTGCCATTGGGATGTGTGCTGGGTGGGACAGTCCTGGATGGCTCCCTGTCATGGTCACCCTCTTACACACATCTCTGCCCATCCATCTTTGGCTTATTATACTGTGTTCCTCCTACATATATAGGTACATAGGTATGTAATAGGCTATCTGCCTGAATGCATATATTAGTATGGCCAGAGTGTGCAGCTATCACCACACCTGGGGTTAGTTCCCTATGCCTCTGTGTAGTAGCGCTGATGAAGTGATCCATGGTGTGACAGTTCAGTTTCACATACACTCATCAAGGCTCCTCTGGAAGAGTATCAGTGAGGGACTCAGCTTAATGTAGGTTGGGAGCCTGTTCCAAACAAGGGAAGTCTGTGGGTTAGCAATGTATCCTCCCAACATGTTATATTTATTGTTGTGATGATTATATCCCTAGAGCATGTGGCACAGTGAGCTTGGGTTTACTTCAGATAGAGCATGTATATCAGTTCTGCATTGGGCATGGACCTGTCTGTTGGGCAGAGATCGCCTGAGTAGATGGTATGCAACAGAGTACAGATTGAGTTTCTTCAGTCTTGTTGCATGGGGCAACTGTTTGAGGCCAGTAATCCTGTTGATGAGGTACTTCAGTGGTCTTTCCAGCTGCTGAAGGTGTCTCGTCAGATTCATTGCAAGTGTGTCGTGATACTCTCTGATGGGTCTGATGAGTGCTGAGTAGAGGGAACCTCCTTTGACCTACATACAAAGACTTTGGCAATTTGTGGGAACACAGCATGATTTTCTAACCACTTTGTGAATGTGTTTCTGAAAGTAGAGATGACTATCCACATGTGTCCATAGATCCCTTATTATTACCTCCATATTTAGGGTGTTGGCACCTATGTAGTATTTGTATGACTGTAGCTCAAGGCCATAATTTTGACACCACATCTGTCTGACTGAGACCCTTTTTAAGGATGTCTCTGTTATCACAAACATCGATTATGACAACCTTTTTGCAGTCATACACAAACTTTGATAACCATAGCCCTCGTGTGTTTGACTGTACTTCTGAATAGTATACACCAGACAGGAGGGGTCCCAGAACTGAGCCATGGGGGACAGCAGTGGTTACCAGCTTACAGTCCAACAGGGAGACCACGATTCTTACCTTGTGGGATCTATCTGTGCCCAGTTGGCAATCCATCAGATGACATACGTGTTTATGCACAGGTTGTTGATTTTGTGGATACAATATGTGTGTGGGATGTTGGAAAAGGGCTTTTCAAGGTCTATGTAGGCCATGTGGAGCTCATTTCATTGATGTATGTCCTGGTTAACTGCCTTGCAAACTGTCTAGCAGGTTTAGGGACCATGATCTGACCCTGACCGAACCAAAATGGGTAGGGTTGGGTGTCTGTAGGCTCCCAATAGCTCTGTTTATGAGTTCCATAATGATGGACTCCATGGCCTTGTAGATCAGGCTTATTAGGCTTATAAGACAATAGTTCCCATGGTCTGTTGTGCACCAACACTTGTGGAGTGTGCCAAATGCTGCTGTAACCCATTCAACAGTTTCATATCCTGTACAGAATGTGAGTCTCAACAGACTGTTCAGTTGCAGGGTCTGTTTGTTTTGGAGTTCACATATGACACAGCCAGGGACACCAAGTCATCACATAGATGCCATGTTTTTAGGTTTGGATAGAGCTGTTTAACTATTGTAAAAGTGATTTCTGAGTTTTCACAATCTCCAGCTATGGTAATGGGCCCTTTTGTCAGTGAGAGGGGGGTAAATATGTATGAACCTGTCTGACAAGATGTTGGCAATGTCAGTCGTGTACATGTATTCATTTACATTTTGCACTAACTCAGAACATATATGAGTTTACATTGATATTTATGACATAGCTAAAGAAAGCTTCATGGTTCTCTATGAAATCTTTGGCAATATTTTTGGCAGAGCTTGGCTTGGATAATGTTAGGCGTGCTTATTGTTTCATGATGATACTAATCGGAGATTTATTGATCTTCTTTGTATTTTAACTTTCTTTGAACAACTTAAGTACTTGTATTACATAGTTTGATTATGACAGGGGTCCAATATATTATATGGGTATGTTTTCATATCACTGTGTGCGCAAGGCAGGATTGGTGAATAGTGACATGTGTCTGGAGTAAGAACTGCAACTGCCAGATATGTGTGGCCCACTGCTGTACTCAGACATGGCCTAAGTGTGTGAGCATGCCCAGTATGACATTTCAGTATGTTGCTGATTGAAATTTGCAAAATTTGTTTAAGTGTGTGAGCATGCCCACTATGGGCTTATAAACTATATGTGTGTGAAAAATCAAGTTGGTTTTTACTTCAGGGCTCACCTTTGTGTTGTACATCGACAGGAAGCACGTTGTGGCTGCAGGGCTTCCATGAGTCAATTTGTATAGACTTATCAACATTTCTACATACAGGGGGGACAGCTATTATTTGTACATTTCTACCCGGGGGGCACACCTGATTGTTACTGTGGGTGTACATAGGATGAGGGGTACACCTGACACTTATACACATTTGCTAGGCCTGCACTTCTATGTCAGGTACTCCATTTCAGTCTGTACTGTTGCCTGTCGCACTGGCTTGAGGCATACCACTGTACTACAGACCGTAGCTTCCAATTACATGCATATTAGTTTGTGACTTCATAGCCTACCCAACCCACATCACACAGCCTGGCCTGCTATCTGTCTGCATAGGCCTGGGGGGAGGTTACCCATATGCCGCTTCAGAGGGCATGATACAGCATTTGTCTGTGTTTGTGTTTGTCTAAAATTGTCCTGCTGGCTGTGACTATTAGTTTTGTGACCCCACCCAACTGTAATGTGTGAGTGACTTAAGTTGTGTCTGTGCCAGTGAAATGCTGTCATGGCTTAGTGGTTCAGTACTGTGACTATAGTGCACAGTATCCTGAGTTCGAGCCCTGTCACTGCTTTTTATTTTCCTGCTGGGCAGACCTGACTGGTTAAGGAACAGTAAAGCAGGTGTGAGCAAGTTTACCTGACTTTGCTAAACTTTGCCCGACTTTGCCCGACGTTGCGCTGGATAGCACAGTGCGCAGCTATGTGCAATTGGATTTAAATATGCTCAATACTGGTACAATTTGCTTAGAAGTGCTTTATATTTCTTAAAATAGGGCACTCATGCCTCAGGTGGTGCTGCAGTGCTGCCTATGTCAGATGCACATAGTACACTCCCTTTACATGTTTGAAAACAGGTAGTGTCAAGTTAGGCATCTCTTTTACTGTATGTGCAAGTCAGAGAGAGGTGTAATTTCTAGGGTTCCTACTGAGTCAATGTATGTGCTATGCATTGCCTCTTTGCCAAGGCTAGGGCATACTGGGCACGCCTCCTTCTGCCTACTGGAGCAGGCTCAGGTTGTTCCTCCTCTGAGTCACGCTGTGCCTCTGCAGGCCTTGGCAATGGTGGGGGGCTGTTTGGCCTGCCCCATGCTGTTCCTGCTGCAGCTGTTTCCGCAGGATCATATTGTGTAGCATGGCACATACCATAACAATTTGGGTACATGTAGTTGGTGAGTACTGCAAGGCTCCACCAGATGTGTCCAGGCACCGGAACTGTGACTTGAGCATCCTAAACAAATGCTCAATTATGTTTCTTGTTTGTGCGTTTGCCTCAGTATGGAGTTCTTGTTCAGGTGTGTGTGCATTTCTGATGGGTGTCATCAGCCACGGCTCCAGTGCGTACCCAGCATCCCCCACTAGGTGACCATCAGGGATGTCCCCATTGGCAAATCTCTGGTACAGATGTGTCAGATGCCAGATGTGGGAATCGTGATAGCTTCCAGGGCAGCCAGCACACACATTCATTATTATGCCCTGGGCATCACACATGACCTGGCAGTTGATGGAGGGGAAGCCCTTGCAGTTGATGTAGACCCTACCCTGCTCACCAGGTGGTGCTTTGATGCGTATGTGCGTGCAGTCTATTGCACCCACTACCTCAGGGTATTCTGCTATTTGGTGGAAAAGACGCATATTGCTGGCCAATGCCTCACGGGAATTGGAGAAATATAAATGGTCACCGACATGTGCTGACATGGCATCCAGGAACTGGTGGAGTTCCCTGGATGCTGATGCCAGTGAAATCCCCATAATATCACCAGTTGGTCTTTGGAAGGTACCTGTAGCTAGTATTCTTAGGCCAACACATACCTTGGTATCCAATGGGATGGGTTCCCCTCTGTTCGTTCTGTGTGTGAGGCGTGGCCAGCACAGCTCAACAATTTGCTGTAGGAGGTCTCTGTCCACCCTATAGTGCTCCACTATCTCCAGCTCATGTACCCCCTGGTAGGTTACCCTGGGTCTGTACACTTTTGTCTGTCTCCTCACTGTGGGTTGCTCAGCAGCATTCACAACATCATCACCCTCAGCACCTTGCACATGTTGGTTTATGATAGTAAGAGCAGCCCCTAACATTTTGTCTGACTTAAGCTTTTTAAGCTTTCCCTCTTTGTATACTGCAGTGTTGCAGAGTTCTTGAGAAAAAACAGGGGGGGGGTGGTTGCAGAGTTTAAAGTGCTGGGCTGGGCTAGTCTGCTGCCTGTGTAATTGGCTTATTCTGATATATTTCACCTGGCAGCTCTGGTAGTTCTCCTTGGTTAACTTCCTACTACTTCTTTTCCTTCATTTTTCCTTTCTGTTTCTGCCCAGGGGTAAGTGCTGCACAAACAAGCGCACATGCGTGCACACTCTGTGTGCATGTTTGCAAGGAGTTTCCTACCTTTTAACAGTGTGCACCTTGGGTTTGAGGTTTTCAAATAAGACAACTGTATTCATGCCTCTTTGCAATCCTGAGCAACTCAGGGCAAACACAGGCCACTGTGCTCCAATTAGCTTACAGTCTGTCTGACACCCCCCCTCATGATGTCACCTATATTCTAGTCTTCTACTCACCTACTCCTACACTTACACTCTTGGGACATGCCTCACATGCTGGGGAAAATTGGGATTCACTATCCTTATCCTCATTTGCATAGGATTGCCTAGTAATGCATGGTTACATCTCTCACACTGAGCTTCCTCCCCTTAGCAACCGCTACTCAGTGGCCATGTTGTCTTCAGCCTGCCATTACAACTGCATGGCAGAATAAGCTTTTTAGTGAAAATGCCTAATTTTGGCTTTTTTTAAATTATTTTCTTGTTTTTATAAGCGCCACACATTTGCACAGTGCTGTGCTATGCTTAAACATCGGAGATCGAGGGGGGGGGGGGGTTAAATTGTTATATTTTTAAACATTTTATAATGCCAAAGGCCTTATATTTGGTCATTGGCATGCTTCCTCAACTGTATGCATCCTTTATTTGGAGCTGGCATAGCTCCATTTAGCTATTTGCAGAAATGTACTCCATTACCAACATGAGGCAACAATACTGCCGCTGCACCACTATGCCATCCAATCCTCTACAGTGCAAATTCAGACTACCAGAAGTTACATATGTAGATCATTTGTTTACTAGTATTGGCTTGAGAGCAGACCCGTCCAAGCAAGCAGACATTTTTGAGATGTCAGCACCAGATAATGTTCAAGGTCTGCAACATTTTCTTGGTATGGTCAACTATTTAGGCAAGTTTATACCAGACTTCAGTGAGTTGACAGCACCTTTGAGAGAGCTAACATGTAAAAAATGTTACATAGTCATGATTAGAATAGCACTAGAAGGCATTTGAAGACCTTGAGCAGAAAATTGCCACCCCACCTACATTAAGATGCAATGATGTGAATAAACCAGTCACTTTTTCCTGTGATGCTTCAAAATTTTGTCTTGGCACAGTTATTCTTCAAGAGTGCAGACCAGTATCCTATACCTCTAGAGCACTTACCCAAACTAATTTTCCATGGACAGGATAGTGTTTCCTGGATCGCAAATTTACCTCATTTGCATGGCTTTCACCAGCAAATGAGGTAATTTGCATACCATGATGCTGTCCGTGCAAGAGTAGCTTTAGCAGCTCTCGTGCATGCCCCTGCTGGCTGTTCCTGGATCGCACTGGCGTGAACTCCTACACTCTTCTTGCACTCCGTGCAAGCTTTCGTAAATCTGGGGGATGGTGTTGAAATGGCTATGCAGAAATGGAGACTGGGCTAATTGTAGTTCCTTTTTCTAGAAATGGCAGAGAACAGGTATGCCATGAGCTAGTAGCACACTGTAGAATAGTGAGTTGTGTTGTACCTTTAAGAAGCATTTCCAAGGACTGAACATACATATAAATAGCAAGCACGTACTAGTTTCAGTGCGATTTTGAGAAATGCAGCCAGAGTGTGAACATGTACATGTATGCTAGCTACTTTGTATATAAGTTAAAGTTACTTAGTCTCATTTTTTATGTATTTGTATATAATAAAGCTGCTTGAACAAGAACCCACAATGTTCATCTACTTCATCCTGACTAGATAAGTGACATGGTGTTAGAACTGAGATTCCAGAGACTGCTTTCCAGAGCCACGAGGTGCAGAGTTAACAGTGAAGGTAAACTAAGTGAAACAAATGCAAAAAGGGCCAGAAATGAACAAAAGGTAATGAAAGCTTGCACAAATGATTTATTTTATAAAAAAGATAAAACAGAGCATTGCAAGGGCACAGAATGCATTATTAAGCAAACAAATAGCATGGAAACATTTATTAAGCAAACAAGTGACATAAAAAAGTTTATTGATTAAACAAAATCTTTGAAATTAAGATATTTGATAAAACGATTGCCAGAAAAGCATATTAGGGTCTCAGAATTACTTTGTAAAACGAGCATGTTAGAGTTAAAACGAGCACAAAAAAGTATATTGGGCATGAAAAGAGATTAAATGAGCAAAACAGATATAAATAAGGGCAAAAAAAGGGCACATTAAGCATAAATAAGCAAGGCGACTGCATGTTTTTTGGTAAATTACTGTGTTTTGGCATTAACTACTATTTTGCATTGACCAAAGCCCTGAAAAGCATAACTAGAGTTGTTCAAAGTATCTTAAAGTGTGTAAAAGTGCTTGCAGTGAATGCTTCTTATTGTGCATTTATTTTGAAGAGTTTATTGTGTGAAAAATGCAACTATTTTGTAAAGGGCGGTCAAATACAGCCATTTCAAAAAGTTTCTTGTGCAAGGTATGTCTATTCGCAGAGGGCCGCCATTACAAAGTGTTTATTGCACTGTACAGAGTTATTTAGCAAAGTACAGCCATTTTGGGGAAATTTCAGTGTGCTGTGTACTGTTTATTCGCAAAATGCAGTTACTTCGAAATGTTTCTTGCTCTGAGCTTCTTCTGCCCAGTTTATTCGTACAGTGCAGTTATTTGAAATGTTTCTTAAACTGATGAGAAGTGACTTTTTACAGTACAGTGATTTCAAGAGTGTGACTTTTTACAGTACAGTGATTTCAAGAGAGGCTTGTTGTCGTATCGGACATAGTTACAAGTACTGGCATAAATTTCTGGCATATTTATAAGTGTGTGCGTTCATGCATACTTGTAATAGTCTTCACTGGTGTATATTAATATGGCAGAGGCATTTCATAAACCAGGTCCAACTGTATTTGATCAGAATATTGCAGAGAACTGGAGAATATTTGAGTAAGAATATGATATATTCATACAAGCAGCTTATTCTGACAAAGATGCATGTACCATAGGTTTATAGGTGTGTACTAGGCTAATGGCCCTAGGGCCTTTACAAGCCTAGCCATAGGATTACACTGGCATAGTACCACCCGACCTTAGTTCCCAGTGTTTCTGTCGAGCAGAGCCACTGGAGTTATCCCAGGGGTGAATTTTCTGTTACCCATCCACTCATCAAGATTTCTCTTGAAGAGGGTCAGCAAGGTGCACTGCTTGACATGTATGGGAAGTCTGTTCCATAGCATGAGCAGTCTCTGGGTTATGAACCTGTCTCTCCAACATGTTATGTTAATTGTGGTAATGAGGTTGAGGTCTCTGGAGCGTGTGGTGCAGAGGGATTGGGATTTCCTTAGATGTAGCATTTCTAACAGAGCTGGGTCAGACATGGCTTTGTAAGTCAAGCAGAGATTGCCTCTAAGTAGGCGATATGAAACAGGGCATTCATTTTGCTAAACCTAGTTGGGCCAGAGGCAATTGAAAGAGAGTGTTCTTTTGTGTATGCACCAGCAGTATTTGAAGGTGAAGGGACAAATTGTCATATTATTGTACAGGCTGAATCAAAGGAAGATCTTGAGTGTTTGAAGTTCAAGTTTAGAGAAATATGCCACTCCCAGACTAATGTTACATTAGAGAGGCATTTGTTTTATACAAGAGAACAAAAGCAAGGAGAAACTTTTGCAGCTTATATTACTGACCTGAGAAACAAAGCTAAAACGTGTAAGTTTGGTGACTTAAAAGATGAGTTAATAAAGGACAGGCTTGTGTGCGGTATTAATAGTGCTGCAGTGAGACATTTATTGCTTCGTGACAGTTATTTAACCCTGAGCAAAGCTATAGAGATTTGTCAAATCCATGAAGTTACAGAGAGGCACACAAATATGCTTGGAAGTGAAGAGTGTGGTTTCAGCAGGCTCCAGAACAAATGACAGAATGCAACACGTGACTAGCAAAAGCAGGCCTAAGCACATGGCAGTAGCAGCAGCAGCCCCTGCAAGGTTTTCAAGGCAGACCCATAGTCTTCTAGCAAGTTCCAAGACTACATCAGTAAAGAGAGCATGCTCAGTGCAGTACAAGGGTGAATCAGCAAAACCCAAATCAAGCTTTATTGTTAACTGCTGCAATTGTGGTGCCAACCATGAGTCTAAAAGAGGTTAGCAATACCACAAGTGTAGAAAATGAAATAATTTCAAAAAACGTTTGCAAATCACGTAAGCCTCACACTGTTATAAAGAAGGTCATTTGAAAAAGTAAGTTGATCAAGTAGGGTTGCAGTCTACTTTCTATGTGGCTAGTGTTATCAGTAACTGGTGAAAAGTTTGATGTGGTAGATTTATTGGCAAAGAATGAAGCATTTTATACTGTCCAGATCAATGGTAAATCCAATGAGCTCAAAGTAGACACTGGTTCAAAGTGTAATGTTATGTCAGTAGACACTTTTGCTAAGGTGGGAGCTGGTGAACAACTAAATGTGGCCAGTTGTGCAAAACATTTTGCTTATGGAGGTGAAGAAATTCAAACCGAAGGCTCAGTAGTGCTTTCATGTCATTTGGCTAAGAACTGTTATAGCTTATTATTATATGTAGTGTGAAGACCTGTGCAGTCATTATTGGGTCTGAGAGACAGTTTGAGAATGAATCTGCTTTCTTTTACCAAAGAAGTTCATCAAATAAGCACATGTCCTAGTTCCAGCTTCACTCACACTATTTTTTCAGAGTATGCTGATGTTTTCAGTGACAAGCTGGGCAATTTCCAGTTGTGTATACTATAAAGTTAGACCCAGAAGTCAGTCCAGTGGTCAGACCAGCAAGAAAAGTTCCAATAGCTATTCAGGACAAAGTCAAGGCTCAGCTGGATAAAATGGTGCAGCAAGGTATAATTTGTCCAGCTACAGAACCTACTGAATGGGTGCCGTCCATGGTAGCAGCTCATAAAAAAGGCTCAGAAAAAATCAGGATATACATTGATCCAAGAGATTTGAGCAAAGAATTAAAGAGACAACATCATCCTATGCATAAAGTAGAATAAGTAACTGCTCTAATACTGAATGCCACTGTTTTTTTCTGTTTTGGATGCAAAAAGTTAATTTTGGCAAGTGATGCTTGATCACAAATCTTCATTACTGACTACCTTTCAGTACCCCATTTGGAAGCTACAGATTCCTCAGGATGCCATTTGGAAAAATTCTGCAAGTGAAGTCTTTCAGCATGCAGTGGAGCAATTTTTTTCAGGTTATCCTTGTGCCATAATAGTAGATGATTTATTGGTCAGAGGAAAAGATGAAGCAGAGCATGACAGAAATCTTAAGAGAGTTCTAGACAGAGCAGCTGAATTGAACTTATTTATTTAACATTTGTTTACCAGGAAAAGTCTGACTTGGAACAAAGCCAATTTTCAGTGGGGGCCTGGGGAGAAATGCTCCAGATGCATGTCTTAGTAACGTGGGGGGGGGGGGTTGGAGCACCTAGAGGAAACCCACATGAATGCAGGGAGGACATGCAGACTCCACAAAGAAGGTGCCCCAGCCAAGAATCAAACTGGACAACCTCTTGCTGCGAGGCAACAATACTGCCGCTGCACCACTATACCATCCAATCCTCTACAGTGCAAATTCAGACTACCAGAAGTTACATATGTAGATCATTTGTTTACTAGTATTGGCTTGAGAGCAGACCCGTCCAAGCAAGCAGACATTTTTGAGATGTCAGCACCAGATAATGTTCAAGATCTGCAACATTTTCTTGGTATGGTCAACTATTTAGGCAAGTTTATACCAGACTTCAGTGAGTTGACAGCACCTTTGAGAGAGCTAACATGTAAAAAATGTTACATAGTCATGATTAAAATAGCACTAGAAGGCATTTGAAGACCTTGAGCAGAAAATTGCCACCCCACCTACATTAAGATGCAATGATGTGAATAAACCAGTCACTTTTTCCTGTGATGCTTCAAAATTTTGTCTTGGCACAGTTATTCTTCAAGAGTGCAGACCAGTATCCTATACCTCTAGAACACTTACCCAAACTGAAATACAATATGCTCAAATTCAGAAAGATCTTTTGGCAATAGTATTTGCATGTTCCAAGTTTCATGATTATATATATGGTCGAGATATTCAGATTGAAACTGATCATCAACCTCTAGTTACTATTTTAAAGAAGCCTATGCATTCAGCTCCAATTAGATTACAAAGAGTGATGCTCAAATTGTGGAACTACAACCTTGAAAATGGTCTATACAAAAGGCAAACTTCTTTATCTGTCTGATACCTTATCCAGATCACCCAGAAATACAATGGAATAACTTGACGCAGAAATGTTTGACTTTGATATCATGGAAGTGCATAATTTTTCTACCACAAGATTCTATGAGCAGAGAGATCATACAAAGACTGATCCAATTTTGTAAAAGCTCAACCACTACATTAATGTTTGATGGTCATCAAAGCAATCTACTGTACCACCTGAAGTGCAAACCTATTTTCCTTACAGAGATGAGATGTTGATGGAAGATGGCATTATTTTCAAAGGTCCTAAAATTGTTGTTCCCACTTCCTTACAACATGAATACATCCAGATTTTGCATCGTGGTCACCCAGGTTCCGAAGCTACCAATACAAGGATGAGAGGACTAGTATTTTGGCCTGCTCTAGCAAATGACATTGAGAAATTACTTTCTTCATGTTCAGTATGCAATAGTACTAAACCGCATTTGCAAAAAGAACCACTTCAGCTAAGTCAAGCTCCTGAACTACCTTGGTCAACAGTAGCCACTGATATATTCAAGTGGAACAATCAGCATTACTTAGTATTGATAGACTCTTTTGCAAACTGGTTTGAGATTGATTTACTACCTAATGTCCACTGCTGTCATTACCAAGTTGAAATGCCATTTTTCAGTCCATGGAAGTCCACAGAAGTTTATCTCTGACAATGATACCCAATTTACCAGTCAGTTATTTCAAAAATTTGTAAGAAATGGGGACTTTGTACATGTTACTAGTAGTCCAGAATATCCGCAGTCAAATGGACTAGCAGAACGTACAGTACAGAGTGCAAGGCATGCACTAGAAAAGTCAAAGTGTTACAATACCAACATCTTTTTGAATTTACTCAATCTCAGAAACATACTCTGTGACAATATACTTGGCTTGCTTGCTCAGAGACTTCTATCTAGGCAAAACAGAACAACACTGCCTATCAGATCCAGTTTATTGAGGCCAAAATCTAAAATCAGCAAAGCAATTAAAGCCTAATTATTCAGAAATCCTTCTTTCCAGAGGTCCAGCTATATCAAATCAAACAGATTTCTTCATCCATTGAAAGAAGGAGAGACAGTGAGGATACAAATGGCAAAAGGTTTTGATGGGATTGGTCAGGTAACAAGTATATGTGCAGAGACAAGATCCTACTTTTGAAATCAGAGGGTGTGGAGTACAGGAGAAATCACAGACATCTTCCTGTATCAGAACCGTTATCACAGCATTGTTTCTGTGATACAGACTCTAAGTGTGAACATGTACATGTATGCTAGCTACTTTGTATATAAGTTAAAGTTACTTAGTCTCATTTCTTATGTATTTGTATATAATAAACCTGCTTGAACAAGAACCCACAATGTTCATCTACTTCATCCTGACTAGACGAGCGGCACACACCTCAGGACCTTACAAGGTAAACATAGTGTAAATTTGTGTCTAAGCATCCAGTCATCAAGACAAGTCTTAAAGGTAGTCAGAGTAGTACTTTGCTTGATCTGTAGTGGCAACCTTTTCCATAGGCTGGAAATATGCTGTGTCAAGAACCTATCCTTCCCGTTAGTCTTGTTAAGGTTTTGGTGAAGATTTAAGCCTCTAGTGCAAGTGTTTGTACAGCCACTGGTTTTGTGAAGAAACCAGCGGTCAAATAGGATTGAGTCTTTCATGGCTTAAAACGTTAAATACAGCTCACCTTGGACCAACCGGTAGGCTACTGGGTATAAGGAGAATTGGACTAATCTTTCAGGATAATTAAATGATTCATGATTCATACAATAACAAAAATGCATATCAAAAGTAAATTCTCTAACAAAAAGGGTTAGCAAGAAAAGACAATATTAACAATATTTCAGCCAGTGTGGAAGTATATAAAATATGTGCAGTATTTTCAGTGTGGATTTCTCCTAGCAGAGTAATACATGGTATTTGTATATATTCCAGTGGCAGCAAGTCTACAAGCCTTCACCACCATGAAAGACTGACAGTGCCAGTGCTGCCAGCCTCAACTCATCACAACAAACAACAGTTCAAAAAGGCACTGCAGAGGTATACATGATATAATAACTGACCAGCCCAAGAATCAAAGAATAGTTCAATAAATACAATCAAAAAACATGCAGGAACATATTATAATGCACGCAAAAAGGATAAAACGCTTAACAAGATCACCATGTTTTTCACCCTTCCTTAGGACTTCTTCAGATAATAAAATGAACCTAATCCTTCCCCTTTTATACCTTATTCAATTAAACTATTAATCTATTAATCACAATTAACTTCAACAATAAGCCAATTAAATACAAAAAATATATCCAAATGTTCCTATTATTCTTCTATATTAGATACTAAATTCTACTTTACAATCTCTTTTTCATTTCCATACACTGCAAATTATGTACCAATCATGTAAGATAAACATTTCATGAATGAACAATATTGATAAATAAACAATATTAAAATTCTTTCTAACTGTGAAGTAAAACTGGTCTTATACTGCCTTCCAGTGACCAAACTAGTACATAACATTTTTTAAAAAATAATAATAAATATTTGATGTTCCTTTCTCAAAACACTAACCCAGATGTTTTCCAGTAATAAATATGATATTATACAATGGCTGGCAATTAACATTCAGAAAGTAGCATGCTGATTGGTCAGCTCAACCAGAATGCTCATTGTAAATGCCAGCACATAGAAACTGAAAATGTGCTTGATTTTTCTTCTATGCTGAACATCATAGCCGTATCTTATGAACACTTTCACTATATAGGACAACACACAAAATAGCGATGCACCGTAAACCACTAAGGAGTGGAGTAGAATAGACTTCAGTGGTCTAAGATGAAAATTTATAGAAAACTAAGAAATAGAAAAGTAAATTATATGGTGTGAGAAAGCAGGCAAAGCAACTTTAGATAACCTGAACAGAGTAATTAGATAAATGAAGTGTCTTGAATGTTTCATGGGGAGTCAGAAAGTGAAAACAGAGTAAAAGTTACTTTGTGTGTTTTGTTTTGTAAACATAGGCTGATCTGCATATTCAAGAAGGAGCACAACTTGATGTCTTACCTTTATTAGTTCATCTGACAACTAACAGCTTCACAAGAGTCTATACTGTTAATTGCTGTGATTGCACTGATGGTATGGTTCTCCTACCCTAAAGGCTCTAAAGGTGTAATGAGCCAGAATAACTTCTGAGGATTTATTAATAGAAACAGAGACCAAAAGCAACCAATCCCCTTAGTGATCCAGAAGGAAAACATCAGCAGCCAAACCTGTTGCATCCTAGTCAGTTTGCATAATGGCTAACAGCAGCAGGTGTAAAACCCAAAATCAGGAACAATGTGGAAGAACACTATAGTGCCATTATAAAAGGAAATTATTTAAGAAAAATAAGAATTTTTTTCTTAAATAATGTTATTGTATAATAGCAATAACTGATTCTGTGGTATGGTATGGTATATTGAAGATTTAGCCATGGTTGGCTTTGTTTAATCACTCAGGCTTCACCCTTGTGATTAAACCACACCAACTGTTGGTAAATCTTCAATATACCACACCCATGTTGTTGGTTATTGCTATTTTATTACCCCTATAAAATCAATTAAATCTATTCAACACACTCACTCTATTTAAAAAATATAATTAGTTAAATCTAAAATTATATGCTATAAAACAAACTTCTTAAGTATCTTCTCTATAGCCTAGCTGACCTAAATTTTAAAATTGGTGCCAGGGAAATATTTTCATTTAATCCCGGGGGAGTATTGGCTTCCAGTATCAGCTGCCAATATATCACCTGGTATTCTATCTTTGTCTTCCGTGGTTCACCTCTTGAACCCTGTGGACCTTCTTCAAGCACAAAAAAATGTATATTTAGCTTCTTTACAGCTTAAAGTATGCTTATACAGGGCATTTGTTATGTCTTTCTTTTCAATGTCATATAATTGTTCATAGATCCTTTACTTTAGTGCCCTTTCTGTCTTCCCCACATAAAAAGCTAAACAGCATTTGCAATGGGTCAGATAGAGCACCCCTTTACCATTACAATCTGTGTAAATTTTGGCTTGCATATCTGTACTATGTATATAAATACCTTAACTGTTACTAATATGGGCACACTGGGCACATGTTCCACATTTAAATGTACCTTTCCTGCTTCTCATGAACCCTTTATCTTTTTATCCTTTAATATTTCTAAGATGTTTTTAATATTATAACTTTTCTTAAATGTAAATTTTATAGGCTGTTTAAATATCCCCCTGTAAGTCCAATAAACTGGCAAATATTTTCCAATTTTAGTTATAATATTTTTAATAATATTAGCATCTTTGTTGTAGTTCATTACAAATGCTCCTGTACATGCTGAACCTTCTCCTTCTTTCACCATATGCTTAAAATTATTGCTGTTAACACTTTTTTGATTTTACAGGCTTCAAGTTAATATTCATTTTCCCCAGAATGGGAATGTTTCTATCTCCTCTCCTTGCATTTACTTATTTAATTACCTCATCTATAAGGCTAACTGGGTATATTCTCTCTAAAAACATTTCTTTCAATCTAAAACACTCATTTTTAAAGTCCCCCTCTTCTGAAGTCATTCCCAGTATTCTTATAAAGTGACCCTTTAGGATACTTCTTTTTTGTTCATAAGGGTGTGCATTGGTAAAATACAAATATGAGTTTGAAAAAGTGTCTTTTCTGTATACTGTAGATTTAAACTGTTCCTTGGCTTCAAGTTTATGAATTGTAACATCCAAATAATTCACTTGTTCCTTAGTAAATTTAAGGAATTCTGTAGTTGTACTGATATAGTTTAAGAATTCTTTCAATTTATCTTCTGTATCTGTCCAAAAAATGCAGATATCATCTAAATTTTGCTTATACATATTCCAACAACTTGCATAAGGAGAATATTGTGTTGTGAATATACTTTTTCTCCCACATATGCATATTCATATAACTTGGAGCACAACATGCTTCCATTGCAACCCCACTTATTTGTTTAAAAAATTCCCCTTCAAAATGGATAAAGTTGTTGTGCAGCACAATTTCCATTAATTCTAATAACGCTCTGAAGTCTCTGAAATTAAATGTGGCCTTTTCTACCACGGTCTCTTCAAACCATTCCAGCTCCTTTTCATGAGGTATGGCAGAAAATAGATCTACAATGCCTATTGTAATGAATATTATATCTTTATTATACAAATTCCTTTCTATCCCTTTTAAGAAATCCCATGAATCCTTTAATATTCCTTCTTGCTCTATCCACATTGGTTTTAACTTTCTAACTTTAAATCTATATATTTAGCTATAGGATATGTTTTAGATCCATTATCAGCCACAAATGGCTTAAGTGGGGGATCTATTACATTTTTATGCACCTTAGGAATCCCAAAAATGGATGGTATAAAAGGCTTATCCATCCATAAATAATTATAAGCATCTAAGTCTATCAAACCTTCTAGTGATAAATCTTTAAATTTATTATTTATTTATTTATTTATTTATTGTTTGTTAACCGGATTAGTCCAGCTGGGCTTGTGGCCCATTTTCAGTGGAGACCCGAGGAGAAAAGCTCCATTACATAATATAAAGTACATAGATTTGCAGCATTAGAATATATCTAATATACAGAATTTACATCATTATGTGATGTAAGTACATAAATTTATAAACTTACAAAAGGCAGAATTACAGAATGTAAAATCTGTCTTAGAATAGGCAATATTAATTTCATTTTTTGAGACTCTGGCATATTTACTTTCATCATTGAGCATATTCATCATCTTACCTAAATATAATATATTATCCATTATCACCATCCCTCCCCCTTGATCTAGCCTCATTACCCTTATGTTACTGTTCTTAATACTAGCAATAATTGTCTTTCTCCCAGGGGGGAGGTTTGGGCTTACTCTAACCTTCTGCAGTGCTTTTCTTAACTCTGTTTCTACAACTATTTCAAAGTTTTTCAATCGGGGGTGCAATTAAGAGTTATATGTACTTTTTCTCCTAAAGCTCATACTCTCATCTCTTCCACTGCATTCAGGTGTAACAATTCCATATTCTTTTTTTGGGTTCATATTAGAAGCTCGAAGGTCCTGTTCAGCGAATACGAAAAGAGCGACACATATTTACTGAACTGCGAATACGCCGAATGCCGTAAACCACGAAATTTAAAATCACATATCTTCATACTCGGCCAACCCCACCACCCGTGACATACTACCTACCCAAACAAAATAAATAAACCACATACATACACTATATCTATGCACTTACCTTAACCTGCACCCTAACCCTAAGGTCCATAACTATCGCACACTTACCCTACAGAGATATACTCCAACAAACTAAATAATCCATACACATACACTTAACAAAAGCTTACTTCTAACCCTACATTAAACCTTACATACATTACCTATATATGCACTTTCCTTAACCCACATCCTAACCCTAAGTTCTGTAACTATTGCGCACTTACCTTACCAAGTTATACTGCAGATGGGCCAACTATGATGAATCGACATTTCGAATTTCCCAGTTTTGAACGTTCGCTGTTTTCGTGGTTCAAGCAATACGTGTCGCTCTTTTTGTATTCGCTGAACAGGACCTTTGAGCTTCTAATATGAACCCCTTTTTTCTAATAAACAGCTTAAGATCGATTAATAATTTACTAACTTTATTTTTTCTTACTAGGGACAAATTTGGACCCTTTCATAAATAAATTAAAATAAGTACTATCCATCTCTATGTTACTATAATTAAAAATAATGAAATTCTTGTATGAAAACATATATTCTTTTTGTACTATCTGATCTTTGTTGATGTTCAAAGCTGTTCTCTGTTCATATTCCCTTACTCTATCCTTGTTTTCACCATCTATCTGGTTTCCGCACGCCCCCCTCCCCTGTCGTAATTTTAATAGGTCACTGGTCTGTATTTTGTTCTTTCTGATCTTCTTAGGGCTGGAAATTCTAAAGAGTCATTTAAATCAAAATCAAAATTATCTCCAATTTCCCCTCTATCATAATTCTCATGTCCTTCATATTGTCTTCTACCTGCTGTACGATATTCTCCTCAATAATACTCTTCCCTTCTATCTATAATTATGTGGGTTAGCCATATCGTGTGGATATTTTTGGGTTTAGTAATAGTGGTTTCCTTTAAACTGTCTGGGACTTGGGTAACTTCTCCTTTCTTTGTATTCTATTCTCTTTCCAACTTTTTGCTTTTCCTTCTCACTAAGAAGGCACATTTCTCATCAATTTTCTTTCTAATATTAAAATATTTACTTTTTTCTTCCTCCACCGTAAATAGCAAATCATTGATTAACTTATTGTTAACACTATCTATCTGTTTATATGGGTCTGCTTCATAACAATGAACTTTCATAACATTGAATTTCATAACACTGAGACCATAGCATCGAAAATTCAAAACATTGAAAACCCAAAACATTGAAAACGCAGAACATTGAAAGTGTGCTTCATAACATTGAAAACTACATTGCACAAGTAAATAATATAACCTACACCTACAACAACACCTAACTAACAGACTTTCTACTATGTTTCTGCAGGGACAAAAGCCCCCCCATGTATCCCCCATTTGGGGGGCTCTGCCACCCACACCCCCGTAAATTAAATATACCAACTCCAAGATCGCACTACAGTGGAAAAAAGTTAATTTCCTAACCTGATACAGTGAGGTTAGGAAATTAACTTTTTTCCACTGTAGTGTGATCTTGGAGTTGGTATATTTAATTTACTGGGGTGTGGGGGCAGAGACCTCCACATGGGGGGTGCAGGGGGGCTTGCCCCCCCCCCTGCAGAAACGTCTTAGAAAGTGTGTTTGTTAGTTAGGTGTTGTTATAGATGGAGAGGATGTTATTTACATATGCATTGTAATTTTCAATGTTATGAAGCACACTTTCAATGTTCTGAATTTTCAATATTTTGGGTTTTCAATGTCTTGGGATTTAGATGTTTTGCTCTCAATGTTATGAAATTTCAATTTTATGAAGTAGACCCGTTTATACAACATATCCATAATCTTTTCAATCTGCTTAGTAATAGCTCTCATAATAGAGAATCCACAATTATCAAATATGTTAAACCACTCTTTATGGATATTAGACCCTTCTACAACATTATGTGGGTATTTATATACCCTTAAACATTTTGGTACCATTTCCATTTGTAAACATTCTCTTAAATATTTTTTATCTAAGTGTAAAGTTTTGCACTTAAGCATTATATCATATAGGAAATTTACATTGGCTTCATACATATCAACATTTTCAGTATCATGCTGTCCAGTATGTGTAAATGAATAATTATTCTCTACCAACCATGCACCTCAATCAAAAATGGTATTACCATAGCCATTGTTGTTAGCACATTTGGGATGGCCAGGGTGGTGCAGAGGTTATCGTTGCCATCTCACAGCAAGAGGTTCTCTGGTTCGATTGTCTGTTAGGGTGCTTTCTGTGCAGAGTCTGCATCTCTTCCCCGCAGTCATGTGGGTTTCCTCTGGATGCTCTGGTTTCTGCCCACATCCCAAGGACATGCTGCAGGTGGATTGGACACTCTAAATTGGCCCTAGGTGTGAGTGTGTGCCTTCTGTGGAAGGTCAGCCGCTGGCTGGCAACTTGACAATGTAAAACTCCACTGCCAATTGTTTTGCGGACCGTTGTTCCTGTGTGGTGACCCCTAATAGGAAAAGCCAAAAAAAGAAAAAGTTTAGCATGTCTACAAGCCTAATGCAACTTGCCTAGTGTCATGAATGTAATTACAGGCAGCTTTTTCTGGCAGATGTTCCTTCAGTTTAGAAGCCATCAAGTGTTACTTGAGAACACATTTCCCTGGTTAATTGATTTCATGTTACCGGCCTGAGTTTAGTAACGGTCCTTTCCCCTGTGGTAATACCAAAACATGGTCCCATGAAAGTAGTGCCAACATCCTGACTTCCTCTCAATAAACATGACAATTCTTTTATTTGTAAGATTGATTTTATTGGAGGGCATTGACCCAGAATAATAATTTTGAGCAAATGAATCCTTGCAAGGATAATAGATATGAAATTTTGTTGCACTGTTCCAGTTGTTAAAGTGTTTGACTGTCTCGTCTGTATGTTTTGACAATTTTAAGCCAAGGTCAAGCAGGATTCCTATGCATTTTTGCCATATAATATTAGATATAGCATTATTTAAGTTATTCCTTGCAATCATACAGGGGACACTGGCCAGTTTTTGAGGAGTAGAAAATAGCATAATGTTATATATTTGGGGATTAGTTAGCCAGTTACAGAGATTTATGAATTTGCTATGTAAGTTGTATTGAAACCCAGAAAGCATTTTATTTGCCTATAAATCTATGAGATCATCAGGTTGATGTGTGGTAGGTCATACAGTAAGTCATTTATAAATAATGAGAACAGCAAGGGTCCAAGAAGTGATCCCTGGTGTTCTCCGATATTGTGTTTTCCTTTACCAGATAGGATATTGCAGTTATACAGATAACTTTTAAACCAGTACATAATATTTAATCCAAAAGTGAGTTTGTGTAGTTTGTTGATCAGGAGGGAATGATACACAGTTTTAAATGATCTTATCAAATCTACAAAGGGAATGGAAGTAACTAAGCCATTCTTCATACTGCAGCAAATTCAGTTATTGGCAGTATAAAGTACAGTCACAATACTAAAGGCCTCATGAAACTTGTGTAATTTGTCACAAAGGATACCATCGATATTTATATTGACAAATATCTGCTTGTAAAATCTATAGCAGTATGTTCAAAGAATGCTTCTGTAATATACATTGGAATGATGAAGGTAGTATAGTAACTAAGGAGGGGAAAATGCCCCCAGGTGCAAAGTGTTACAGAAAGATCAACTAATCCCAGTTGCTCTGTAGTGCATACCAGCATTTAAAAGCCAGTACTGCACATGCTTTCAATGGGGTGGCACAGTGGTGCAGCAGTTAGTGTTGTCGCCTCACCGCAAGAGGTTTTCTGGTTTGATTCTCAGCTGGGGTGCCTTCTGTGAGGAGTCAGTATGTCCTCCTTGTGTTCATGTGAGTTTTTTCCTGGTATTCCAGTTTCCTCCCACATTCCCAAGACATGCTGAGGGGGATTGGACACTCTAAATTGGCCCTAGGTGTGAGTGTGTACATGTGTGCCTTTTGTGAAAGGTTGGTTGCTGGAGTGGCAATCTGACACTGTAAAACTCCACTGCCAATCATTCTGTGGACAAATGATCTGCTGTGGTGACCCCTAATGGGAACAGCCGAAAGGAGAAGAACACTACACATGCATTCAGTCCTGAGCACTGTAGCACTCTGTGTGTGATATAAACTGTAACAACTGCTTGCTGCCTTGTGGGCCACTTTAAGCCTAACCAGTTTTCCTTTTGGTGTTTGAATTAACCAGTCCCATTTGGTGTTAGATTGGCCTTTCCCATCCAGTCCCATGGTTGATAATTATAAATGACTCTTGTGAGAATAACTGAGATCATACCATAGATAGTTTAAAGGGACCCATGTTTGGGATAAAACATTTAATAGCTTCCTGTGTCCATTAGTAGTACAGGGGACAGTCCTGGGGTACATTTTATATAACTCATTAATAGATACAAGTTAGGTTTTGAATATGGACAGGGATGAGCTATGTTTTACATGAATGGGGAGGCTGTTCTAGAGTAGTGATATTCTATGTGGGCTATACCTGTCCCCCCAAACCATTCTGTTGATGTTGCAGAATAGGTTCAGATCCCTAGACTGGGTATTATTGATGTCATTTGACTTACTGATGTGCAGCAGGTCCATCCGTATTGGGTAAAAAAAATGCCTTGCTTGCCAGACACAGGTCACATCTTAGCAGTCTGTAGGATACAGAGTATAGTGACAGGGCTCTGAATCAGTCCATATAGGACATGTTGTTTAGGTCTTGTGTCCTTTTAGTAAGGTATCTCTGTGGGTGTTCCAGTTGTTGCATGCGTCTGGACAGATACATGTCAAAGAGGGCATTATACACAATGACTGGCATAATGAGGCAAAGTAAGGGGGGATGACATCCCTTGATCTAAACACAATCCCTTTTCTTATTAGCAGTGCAATATAGAAGGACTTTCTTATGACAATGGGCACATGGTTGAAATTTAGGTCGCTATCCACATAAGTTCCCAAATCCAGAACAACTAAGTCAACTCTTGTGGGTGTGTTATCATTGTGGCATTTCCCTGGGGTTGATTACTTCCCAAAGGATATAATAATGTATTTTTGGCATATAGATTCAGTACATGATTTTGGCACTTGTTATTTATTTGGGACAAACCTTTCTGCAAGATGGCTTGGCCTTATGAGGATTCAATGACTGTTCCTAGCTTGCAGTCACCAGCAAACTTAGTCAGCCACAGCCCTTTGGTATTGGCTTTTACTTCAGAGCAACAGATTCTAAACAGGAGCATTGGGACCTAGGGGACTTCACTTGTGCCAGGTCTGTTTGTGGAGATACCTTCCTCTATTTTGGTCTCCTGCATCCAATCTTAGAGCCAGTTGGCAAGTGAGTGGGTGACACAGGAGTTTATTCCCAGTTTATTTAGCTTTTCTACTATGCACAAGTGGGGGATTGTTTCAAAAGCTTTAGACAAGTTGAGGTATGTGGTACACACCATTTTATCTTCTTTCATTGCATTGGTGACCTTTTTAAAAAAGTCCACCAGGCTGAGTAAGTGTGACCTACCCTTGGTGAATCCAGACTGAGACAAATCCAGTGTTGGGAGGTTTCCCTCTGCCCTTAGTGATTAGTCACCCCCCCCCCCCCCACCCAGATACTTATAAGAAAACAGGAATCCCAAAATCAAGGTCAAAATATAACTGGACCATGATGCCGTACCTGAAAATGTATCAAATTCCATAGAAAAATAGTGAAATCCTGTATATTTGCCATATTGTGCAAACATTTTTAAACCTTTAAAATGTAGCAGGAACAAGTGGAGAACTGGAAGTCTATTTCTATAAATTGCTAAGAACATAGTAATGTAATAAGACTTAAAGCACTACTTTCTTAGAAAGAATGACCATGGACTGAGCATTTATTGAGTAGAAGGGCACTGGGGTGCAGAGAGGCTTGTATCTTTGTTATACACTGCTATTTAAATGGTATTTTTCAAAAATGTGTTTTCAGGCTCACTCTCAACATTTTTTCAACATACTTTACTTTTTGCATTTTCATTTTCAGGATTTGGTCCCAGGATATGGTTTTTCATGCAAATGTGATAGAAGATTCCTGTCTGCACTTTCTCTATGTGTGTCTGTCTATATATATATATATATATATGAATAGCATCCATGCAATTCTACACTAAGCTTTGCCACTGTCCTCCTTTATCTTGTCAGGAATTCAATAAGGGCCATATTGTTTAAGAGGTAAAGCATTACATGAGTTTATGCTTCCATAACAGGTTATTGATTTGGATTGCAAATATATCCATCGTTATTCCTTCCATAACAGGTTATGTATTTGCATTGCAAATATATCCACCGTTATTCATAAAAAGAGAACACATAAGCACCGTTTTCATTACAACAGAATACCAGCAAAGAAGATCTTCATTTCTATGAATTACATTCAGGCCAGTAGCACTGAAAACCTATAAAACATCTTCTACAAATCAAGGTTCTCATTTTATATTTTCATTACAAATTTACTTGTGTTGTAATTGTCCTTGGTGTAAAGAGAGCAGAATATACTTCAGACAGTGTAAATACTAAAGAGTGCAAGCTAACCATAATGTGAAATGCTAAATCTGTCTTGTATAACTCAAAACTTGTAGTATCTCTGTTACTAGAAAAGCAAATCAAATTTTTTTTGAAAGTGGTTATAAAAACCAAGCTTAATTATAATCAAATATTCTTGTAGAATCGCTTTTTGTCTGTGAATAGCAAATATGTAATGTTTTTTGCTTAATTCTTTGTAGAGGTTCTATAATTTATTGCAATGCTGTGAACCCAGAACTCTCATATTTTTTAAATGTTTAACTTCTTCACATGGATTGAGCACTTTTTGCACAAAATATCTATAATGGGAGAAAGCATTTTTATTTGTTGTAAGTTTCAAAACCTTATGTCTTAACAGCATTGATGGAATTTCAGATATCATGCAGAGTGTATTACATTTGGAACTGCAAAATACAATGAAATGAAAATCATTCAAAAAATGTATTCAGACTACCTGCTGGCATAGCAGTTTACATTCCATTTTCAGCACTGGTGTCTGAGACTGGAGGGTGAACAGGCACCATCTATAGATAATATGTTAGGGAAGGACAGACCTTTGAATAATGTTTTATTTTTTTTTTCCAGAAGGATGAATTGCCCAAGTAGTAGCCAGCGCATAGATTTTTTTTTTTTGTTTCACACAAGTAGATTTTAAATAGAGCACATTCTAAATGATAATAATACTTACATTTCAAGTAAAGTTGACTGGCAATAAAGCCATCACAGAAATATTCAATTATCCATAAAATGTAAAGGTTGCCTTATTTTCCCATAGCATATTTAACACGGAGTTGAACCATTATGAGCGTCAGGTTTACAAGGAAGCAACTCATAAAGGTAGCTGTCTAAACACCATGCCACAGGAGACTCTATAATAGGATTTCTGGTTGACAAAAATTCAAGAGATATGAGATTGCAATCTAGGAAGATTGAGGGAAGCATGGGAAGGATGGATATTATTTATAAAATATAAGAAGATAAAAAAGAAGTTAATATGCATATAGAAGAATATGATCTGGTTGCAAAGCATAACCAATTTATTTTGTTTGAGATATAGTTGCCAAGAAATTCACCTCAAGAGAGAAGCTCGAAAGGTGAATATTGGCATCTATGTCAACAACATATAAGTGAACGTTATGATCAAAGACCACTCATAATTCTTTGACGTGCATAGAGCTTTAGAGAAAAAAAAGCATCAAGTATTTTGCCAGCTATCAAGGCCTTAAACTGCTGTCAGAAAGGCAATGTAACACTTAGTCCCTTAGATTTACACCCATCTTGCCATGCCTTTAAACTGTCCAGATTTTCACAGAATGGCCAGATGTTTACCTCACTTGTTTGGACTGTTCCATATAAACTCTATGGTTTTCAGACAAATCATGGAGGATTGAGTAGTGACTTGTATTTGAGTTTCAGAGATCTTGTCATTTAGAGAAAATGCAGGCAAATACATATATGGTTATTTTATTTACTTTCTAAGTTTGTAAGTGAAGGGAAAGATTATCAGTACTGACAGCAGGCAGAATCAAATATTTTATTCTACCACTGTCATTTCCGAGTCAGTACTGGCAAATTTTATGATGTAGCACTAGACCCAGACCCCCAACCTTAACAACCTAAGCAGGAGGTGTTTAACATTTGTTAAGATCAGGTCTCATGCTACTCTAGTGCTTAATTGATTTGTCTTTTTCTAAATAACAGAGAATAATCACCATGCTCTATGCAGTACAAACATTTTGGTATGTATTAAGTTCTAGATAGTCCCCTGTTTTGTTGATCATTTATTGGAAAGTACAGAATGTTTTATTCTTAACAGTTGTTATACAAGCTATCAATTATATAGGGGATAAAACTAAGAACTGGATAAAAATAACACATGAGAAACAAAGGTATAAGTAGGTAGACTTAGATACTGTTATCCTCTCTGTAATAAGATGAGAAAAATCTGTTGCAGAACTTAATGGGACAGCATGTAAAATGAGTTAAAAACAAGACTTATGATTGTAATATGAATGCAATATGAATGTAAAATTGCTGACAAATGGATATATAAAATGCTATACAAGTTATTGCTGCCTGCATTTTAATGCATGCTTAAACAATGGCGATTTTTGTCATTGGTTTAGTTTGCCAAATTACGTAGCAGTCAAAGTTCATTATATTGACTATTGCATAATTCAAAGGTTTTTGCCATTTCTTGGAATTTATGTGACCCTGGAGTTAGTATATTTGATTTGTGTGTGTGTGTGTGTGTGTGTGTGTGTGTGTGTGTGTGTGTGTGTGTGTGTGTGTGTGTGTGTATGTGTGTGTAGTTACTTTTGGTAATTTTAAATGTGATCTATTTGTTTACATTTCTGATTACTTTTTTCAATGATTTTGGTAGCAATTAATGTTAATATGTGCAGGTTAAATGCTAAACTGAATTTTAAAATCATAGAGGACATGTTCTTAATTTGAATTCTGAGGTATAAAATTATTCAGGATGACTTTCTTATATTTATATAGAAAGGAAGACCATATATTTGGACATATATCAAAACCTGGTGTTAGATTTTAATATACATTTGCTAACTGGAAAAAAAGAATAAATTACAGATGCTACCTAAAAACAAACTATAAAGTAGAATGGAAAGAGTGCTTGGTGGAAAGGAATTATTATCATTCAGAACATATTTATGTTAAACCAGATATACTGGGTCTTTCTAAGACTCATAATATCTGCTTATTAGAGTAAATGAACACATAAATAAATCACTGTCATTGGCCTATACACATCACAAAATGTACAGTCTGTTAATGTTTGGTACAAAAGATTCATGCAGTTAACAGACGTCTCATGAATCCTTCAACCTGACCTACTATTAGTCCTTCGGAGCTGCTATATCCTGCATGGTAAACATTAACAGTACATCAGACATGCTTAAATGATCTAAGGTGCAAAAGGAAAATTAGAATGGAGACATAATATATGCTTCACTTGGTATAGTATTAGGAATGTTAAACATTCTAAGTTGCTAAAGTAAACATCAAAATGAAACTATAACATCACAGGTGTGCATGGCAAAAGCCACAGATATCCAGTGCTTCCTTATACCCTTTATATAGGAAGGAAATATATACTCACTATTTATTAATAAAAAAGTTGTTTATGGTACTCAGGTCAGCTTTTTAATTTAATCCATAATATAGGTGCAATGAATTACATGAGAAAAATTATGATTTCATAATTCACTCCACACTAACACTGTTATGAAGGCTTCATTTCACTCGTAATTTATAATACGCCCATCTAAATGTATTTTAAAAGTCAGCATATGTGTTTTGGCTAACATATATCACATCTGCCATAACGGCCATAAGAAATGTTATGATGTGGGTATGCCATGACCAAAGTAGTTGCTTCAGCACATCCCCCATCTAAACACAGGAAACAAAAGATTATGTACCCAAGGTCTGTGGAAGGTTGCTCTGTGGTTAAAACCCAGCCATGTGTGCTGAATGTCAGTTCCTCAAAATCAGGCAATAAAAAGCCTTGCATGAAGTGATCATCAGTTCCACTGTGAGTTATCAAGAGTACAATAAATGTGCAGGCAAATTTCAATGTTTCATTACTGTGCTTCATAACATTCCTTTTTGTTATATGGCTTAATATGTGTTATAAGTATCTGCTTACTCTTAAAAAAGGTTTTTGTGATGCTCCTTTTTTCCATTCTCACAAAGCTAAATCTTGCTTCTATGTCAATTTTACTTACATGCATTTGTGTGTGTGAGTGTGTGTGCGCGCATGCGTGTGCATGTGTGTATATACACAAACATATATATAGTTTTATGTGTGCATATTTTGGCTGTGCCATATTACTCAGAAAGTATATTTTACAAGTGTTGTTACCATATATATATAGTTCTGATGTGAAAGTAAAACATAAGATGCATGTATTCTGGTAGCAAATAGTTCATTTTGACTAATATAACATTTTGTTAGCCAAGCTACATAATCTAGTTCTTGAATTTTACTTCTGAAGAACAATTGCTGTCAAAAAGTATACTATGTCTGTTTATACCCTCCTAAAATGCATTAAGTACTTATTGTCTGTGCAAAACAATTTTAACACAGGCAGAAGAACTGTTAAGATTTAGGTAAAGTTAACCAAAGGACACTAAGTAGTTCTGAATTGAAATGTTTAGTGCAAGGTGTACATATAATTAAGGACATTTCTTCCCTATTTGGAAGTAACACCAATCATAATCTTGTTAGTTATATAATTATTTACGCAGAAAATGTATAAAATGCTGTGATGATATCTCTGGTGTGTGGCTGTAACTACTGAATAGGAAATCCCTTGTAGGATGGTAGTGAATGAATTAGGGGTATTTAACAGGTGAATAATCACAGAGACTGTACAGATGAACATGGCAAACAGCACTTAATGAAACTAGCTTTTGTAAGTGCTAATGATGACCTGCAGAAATGAAGAACTGTACCAAAATGATAAGTAAGCAAGTGAGAGGGAGAGGAAGTAAAGTAGGAAAAAACAGTCTTTGCAAAGGAAACACCACTCACTGCTGCAAACTTTGCAGGAATGAATGCAAAGCACTAAAACATCTGCTAGGATAACAAATGAAATATAAAAAAAAGTTTAGGAAATATATAAGATGCACAACCACATGAAGTCCCTGTCTTTTGGTCACTCAGGTTTCAATTAGCAATTTATTCACCGATTTATCGCAAATACCATGCTATTTCTCTAAATTTAACCCTCCCATAAAAGTCATGCATTTTATTTAAAATAAATGGGTGTATATTCAAAAAGAGATCAACAGTATAAACACCTAAAACAAAAATAAAAGGGAGAGATAGAAAGGAAAAGTTTTGCAGTTCAGCTGTACTTCTTGTAACTAGTAGGCACAGAGTTCCCAGATAGGTTACATGAACATAAAGGGATCTGAATTGGGAAGAACACTGAGCTAGATCTGTTTTCACCGTAGTAGAATATAAGCGCATGCTAAAATGTTGTTCATATGAGTACAAATATAAGCTGGTTTATGACTAATGTAAAGAAAGAGGAGAATACTTCAGAAGTTGTACATAATATGTCCAAATTTTGGAACACATAGAACTTGCGACAATTTATGTTTGACTACTAAAATCTCAGCCAATAAAAAATGCAGCAGGGAAATCTGTAGACACTGCAGTTTTAACTTTTCCCACTATGACTTTGTCTGTTCAATGCTTTTATAACTGGATAAATTAATGATCATTATAGACCAAGGCAGACAGGGCTATATCACAGGCAAACAATATATGCATTGACAGTTTAGAGCAGCCAGCAAATACTACAGAGAGCACCTGGAGTTTAGGAACAACCTAAAACCCCGGTGCCACAAGGTACTACCACTGGCCAATGTGCTACCATGTAAAAACAAGCAATGAAAATCAGGAAGTATGTCTGTGGTCCTGGATGCTCAGACCCAGACAAGGAAGGCAAGGTCAAAAACAAATGCTAGATGTTAGAAAATGTAGGGAGCCAGTCAAACAGTAAGCCATTGGGAGGCATTCAGAGACTCACAAAAATTCAGGGTGATCATGAAAATTGCAAAGACAATATGTGAATGGTGAAGGTAAGCTACAAAACCCAGGAGCTGTGGTGCTCCAAGACTAAATACTGACTCTCAAGTGTATGAGACTAGCCAGAAGAAGAAGAAGAAGAAGAAAAAGTGTATGAGACTAGCATGGATGGTTTCCAGTAATGATGACTTTCAGATAGAGATGTCCAATCTTAGATCGATGTTCAAAAGGTGAGGTTACCCAGATGAATTTTTGAACAATATTTTTGTGAAGTAAACAGGAAAAGGAGTATTGGTTACTTTTCCCCTTTACTAGGAAAAGTGCAGGGTATTAGTCCCTTTGTTGAAGGTGACTCTAAGGCAGGACAGAATGGGGTAGGGGGTTTTCAATGTGGATTACTTTTACCCTACACAGGACAATTTGAAGGTCTGAAAGAGATTGTGGAAAAAAACTGGTCTATATTCCCCACTAATAGTGAATTTCAGGATACAGTAGGACCAAAACCTATTGTGGTGCATAAGCAGGCTCTCTGTTCCAAGATGTTGTTGGAAAGACTTAATTTATGTTTGAAGGGTCTTTTATTGTAGTGACCGGGTACGGAAATTTTTCTCTTAAATGTAGGTTTTCATGCAGCAGTAAGGGAGTGACCTACCTAGCCCTTTGTACAGAATGTCCTGTATTTTATATAGGGAAGACCAAGACAGTATTAAGGCAGAGGGTATATGAACACCAATATGACATTAGGAATGAGAGTGAGCACAATGCACTTGCAAAACACATTAAAGGACACCCGGGACACTCATTCAAGTTTTTTGTGGTATAGATCAGGTTCAATTGGGTGAATGGGGCGTCCAGTGGATGTCTATTTGGAGTATTTGGAGTTGAGGTGGTAACTAAAAAAACTAATGCTGCATAACCCCGGGACTAAACAATAATGTTTCTATTACCAGTATGCTTAAACTAAAGGTATCATATTATTTTTAACCTTTTACTTCAAACCTTTTATTTCATTCTAATATGTGCAAAAAAAGTTTTAATGTTTCATTTAGATGATTGAAAGTGTTTCAGGTCATTTGTTAAAGTTGGGTGTTCAGTTTTAAAAAAGTGATGTGATACACTATTAGTTTATCTGGTAACTAGTGAATCCACACTAGCTGAAACACTAAATTCAAACCATCTGTTTTTATATTATGTACAACATAATGTTTTTTAACATGTTTTCCAGTTTCACCAAATGTTTTATGAGGACAAAATGGTTTTTCATTGGTTAATTATGCCAGTGTTTAAGCTTTAACAATTGGCTTAAACACTGGTGTCATTCAAAGGGGATCCAGTGTCTGTCTGCCTGGGATGACATGCTGGACAAGCCACGCTGCTTCGCAAGGGACGGCTTGCACCTGTCACCCCTGGGATTCCGGATATTGGCAAAGGCTCTTGCCACCCCCATAGTGCCTTTTTTAGGCAAGGCTCAAATTCTAAACCTACCACCCTAGAACACAAAAAAGGAAAAAAACTAAGGGTAATGCTGCTCAATGCCAGAAGTCTAAATCTCAAAATGCACGCACTCGAGGCCCTTCTCAGTATGGAGAACATCGATGTCTGTGCTGTGACAGAAACCTGGCTCAAGGCTCCTGAGAGCACCCCAGCGCTATCAGGTTTTACCTCATATCATGCGTTCCGGCCCCAAAATCAGGAAAATACCAAGAAAGGAGGGGGGGTATCCATATTCATCAAGGACACCCACACCTCAAGACTGGTGGCAACGCACGATGCATCAGAGACCATCCAGGTGCAATTAACCATAGGCAAGACTGCTCTGCAAATTGTAGCATGTTACAGGCCACCCTCACAAACTCAGGAACCTCACATGGCCTTCCTGAAAACACTAGAGGGGATAAATGTATCACCAAACACCATCATACTAGGTGACTTCAATTACCCTAATATAGACTGGGAGCACTACTCAAGCCCAAACACCCTAGCCCAAAAGTTCCTGGAATTCATAAACTCAAATGCCATGGAACAACTAGTCACCATCCCCACAAGAGGAGATAACATACTTGATCTCATCATCACGAACATGGGAGCACAATGTTCAACACCGGAGGTGTACCCCTCACTGGTGAGATCAGACCACAAACTAATCTCGCTGGAGGTCCTCATCCCACCCCACCTGAAATAAAAAAGACCACAGTAAAGAACTTCTCAAAAGCCGACTTCACACTTCTAAAGACTAGTGTGGTCTCCTTTAAGGCCCCCGAGCCGGCGGAAAACAGTACTCAAGCCGCTGAATCACTTACAAATGCCTTCTACCAGCACCTGCAGGACTGCATGGATAAGGCAATCCCAAGCAAAACAAAGACTCTTTGTACCAAAGGCAAGCGTCCAGTCTGGTGGACCCCAGCCATAAACAAACTCTACAACAAAAGGAGGAAGCTACTACAAGATAGAGCAAAATCCTTAAAAGGTAAGACACCCTTGATCACTATAAGTAAAAAACTAAGAGCTCTCATAAAATCATCCAAAGCAAATTTCGAGAGAAAAATAGCTAAAGACTCAAAAGACAATCATAAGGCCTTCTTTAGCTATGTTAGAAACCTGGGAGGAAACTCCCAGATATGCTCAGAGCTAGTTCAAAATGATGTGAAGATTACTGATACTACAGACATTGCCAACATACTGGCTGACAGGTTCAGTGCAAACTTCTCCCCCCCCCCAAAAGGAGAGATATCTATACCAAACGATTGCAGCCCCCCAAACATCTCCAGCACCCAAGTGAGAACTGCTCTCTCCAAAGCAAAAAACACAGCATCCATGGGACCTGATGGTGTCCCCGGCTGTGTGCTCCATGAACTCAATGAGGAATTAAACCCACAGCTAGGACAGCTGTTTAATCAAAGTCTTACCTCTGGATACGCACCCAGGAGTGGCGCACTGCAACTGTGGTACCACTTCACAAAGGCGGTGCCTCCACCGACCCTGGAAATTACCGCCCATTAGCTTGACAAGCCTTATCTGCAAAGCCATGGAGAGGATCATAATGGACCTCATAAATAAAGACATAGGGAATTTGCAGACTTTGGATCCAACCCAGTTTGGCTTTGTCAAAGGCAGATCATGCCTTTTAAACTTGGTTGACTTTTTCAAACAGTCACCAAAGCCATTGATGAGGGAAAGGCAGTCCATACAGCCTACCTCGATCTGGCTAAGGCCTTCGATACAATACCCCACTCGGGTATCATTGAAAAACTCATCAGCTTAAATGTCAACCCATACATCACAAGATGGGTTGCAAACTGGCTGAGTGACAGAACCCACAGGGTCAGAGTTGCTGGCGCCATGTCAGACTCAAAGCCTGTCACAAGTGGTGTCCCACAGGGCTCAGTCCTGGGCCCACTCTTGTTTGGCATCTACTTTTCCAAGTACAAGCAAACACAGGAGGGTTATGGCTGACAAAGTTTGCAGATGACTGCAAACTGGGCCATAGTAGAAAACACATCTGATACAGATATCCTTCAGAAGGGTCTCACAGAAACGGATAACTGGTGCCAGAGCCACGGCCTAAAGTTAAATGCCAAAAAATGCATAGTCATACCCTTCGGGAAAAACAAGGTTACCCCTAGCTACCAAATAGGTGGCAATCCACTGAGCACAGAAGAAGTTATCAGGGACCTGGGGACCCAAGTTGATAGTAGTCTGTCATTCGACACCCATGTAGCTAAAGTAGTTAGGAAGACCTTCTACATTGCCCACCTTATCATGAAGGGATTCTCATCTAGATCAAGGGAGGTCATAGTCTCCCTTTACTCATCACTCATCAGACCAATGATTGAGTACAATGCCCCATTCGGAATGTATCTGACCCGACACTTGCAGCAGCTGGAGAGGCCACAAAAGTTCCTCACCAAAAGGATAAAGGGTCTCAAAAATCTGTCCTATGCTGCCCGACTGAAAGAACTCCAGCTCTATTCAGTCGCCACCGCTTGCTCAGAGGTGACCTTTGCCTAACATACAAGGCCATGACAAACCCAGATTTGATGAATATGCTTCACCTCAAAAAATCTAGATCCATCAGAGCCACAAGGGCGGGAGACTTAAACCTTGACACGGCTATTAATAGGACGTGCTGGAGGGATAGATTCATCACCCAAAGACTCCCTATGCTGTGGAACAAAATCCCGGTACATGTGAGGCAGAGCACCTCACTGGCCTTGTTCAAGAGAAATCTTGACCAATGGATGGGAGATCACAGATATACCCCAGGGATAACCTCAGTGTCACTGCTCGACAGAGGCACAGCAAAATAATGGGTATAGTTCCCCATACTAAAGGGGTGGCGTAAGCCACAAAACGATGGGCTAGGCTTGTAAATGCCCTCGGGCAGATAGCCTAGTATGAACCTATGAACCTATGAACCTAACAAGGTAACCAATTAACAAATGGAGGGTAGCTACCCACAGATATACAAATGGTGAGCGTGTGCTTATTTGTTGTTCTGATGAAGTCCTGATACTTGTGGACAAAAGTGCTTAACTTGTGTTATTTTGAATAAAGCGTTTTTGCATCACCCGGCTCTGTGGACTTCTTCTACCAATTGTTCTTCTGCTGTATTCCTGGCTTTTTACCAGTTAATGAGATGATATTGGTGCTGTAGCATAGTCATTAAGGCTAAACATTAAATTAAACCTGCTATCCACTGGAGGATTAAGCAGAGCCTTACTTCTAAATGCCACTTGTGAGAAAATGCCATACACTGAACAGTCAACATAATACTTGTACATCTATAGAAATGACAAAAAAGTAAAATAAAGTATTTATATTCCAATATGAAATGATATAATAAAACAATAGGATGAATAAATGTTTAAGCAGAACTCTAGGTATGCAAGGTTAAGGTCTGTATTCATGCTAGTATCTATTCATAAAATAATTCATACGTAATAAAAATGTATAATTAAGTAGTAAGTATTGACATCAATCTATCAAGCAATACCTTATTTGCACTTATTAGCTATATAAACACAAGTGCACACACACACACACACACACACACACACACTCACACACACACACACACACACACACACACACACACACACACACACACACACACACACACACAAGCTGCTAAATATGAAATATACATAAGACAGGAACTACACAAACACAGAAGCTGCTAATTATGAAATACAAAAGACAGGAATTAATTCTGTCATAGTCTATGTTACGCATGCTTATCAGAAAGGAATACAATGTTTACATAACTCTCAACCTCTTAACTTAAGCATCAGGGCCAAAACCAAAACTAATGGAAGGATAAAGGTACAATACCAGGGACAGTTTTTAAACATAGCTCGTACCACTTAAAATGGTAATACAATAACCGTATTTACATTACTATGTACGTTTTGTAGAATAACAAGTCTGGAACTATAATGTTTGGCATCATTTAATAACTGTAATCTAAACTGCTAATTTATTTTATGATGAGCAGATTGTGAAACTTCCTGAAAAATCAGGGACAGTAAAAAGGTATGGAGATTGTATGGATATAAATGGACAGAAAATTATATATGTACACGTTTTTCCAAATTGTACCTGAGAGATCCGATGAAAACTTATCAAATCTCATTTATATGTGGTTAAACATGGAAGTAAGGTGGTTTAAGACAAAGAATGTTATGAAATGACATTTCACTGACAATGTTTCACTGAATTTACCTATGATAAGTGAATGACAAGCCTTTTGGTAAAATGCCTTTCTGGGATATTTTTAGAAGTCAGTCACTTTAAGGTTAGAATTGTGCATTTGAGTTTTCTAGCTAGAGTTTGAGAGTATGAGGGTGCTAAACCTGAGAGTATGCTTTGCATTTATTATACTTCATGTTGTAGTTTTGTACATTTTTATAGAACATTTTTTTGGCAAATTACTTTCTGTGTTGTTGTTATTTGATTATATGAACTCAGTGATGTTACATTCAGTGTGGTAGTTCTTATCAAGCTATTCTGCAGCTATTACAAACTATAATTGCATATGGATTTGTTTTATGCAAGCCTTTAGTTTTATTAGTGAAAGTATAAGTAGTCCTCTTTTCTACATTAAAGACAAACAACTTTCATGAAATGCTAAATTCACAAAAAAAATCAGCTATAGACAAAAAGTTTCTGATTATGAACCCGAGAATTAAGCATGTACCCACCAACCATCACATTTAAGGGCATGTCTTTTGCAAAGCCACTGTTTATTTTCAAGCTGCTATTAATATTTCTTCACAGATTTAATGAATTTTAATTCTTGGGGATATCCCAATAGAATAAAAAGAAATTCCATAGAAGGCTGTATTATTGATATCTTATTTAATAAAACTTTGTACTTCTTAAACAAATTATGCAATCACAGAAGTCAGACAGAAGCATAGCTTTTCATAGAATACAACAGCAAAGTAAACTAAATCAAAGGAAAAAAATCACATTTATCCTTTTTTCACTTGCAGGAGGACCATCACAACTATGAAGTCAATATATTTAGTCTTGCTTTTTGTTGTCATCATCTGGCGTATGCCTACAGGTACTGTTATTTAACTTATTCAGTAACTTACAAAGTCATAGACTTGTAATATGAAGAAAAAGATGGACAGAATGGTTTTGGAAATCTATGTGTATGTCAGTGCAAACAATGAAAGGGCAAAGGGCAAATAAATTCTGACAGTCTATTAACAATTGTCTATACATATTTTTATATTAGACGCTAGCATACACACTGCTGTTTTGACAGCATTACATATCAGATAAACAGGTTACAGATGTTTGCCTCACTGCTCACAGAATGAGCTGTACTGATGGTTGAATTTAAAAGTGAAATGCCAAGACAACTACATTTATTTATTTTCAGATTCAGCCCATTACCACTGTGTGGTTTAATTGATTTGTTCAGTCACACACTAGGCAGATGGAGGCTGAAAGAATCAAACCACAGACTAAGGGATGCAGCTTGTTAACAATTTGTAACCTTAATCCTGTACATTAACTGGGTTTCTGATTTGTGGTTCTTCTACACAACAGCTTTCTGATGCAGCCTTCAGAGGCAATAATACAACAAGTTACTGGGACAGGAGTCAAATGCATGTGTTTTGCGGTGAAATGAGATGTTGGCAGGGCAGGAGCATCACAGAGAACTCTGTCTCAGAGGACTGAGATGCCCATGCATAGCCTGTGCAATTGCAGAGTTTTACAACAACACATCAATGCAGTGAAGCTGAATTGTGAATGACAGTCTTAACTTTTGTAGCCTCTCAAGCAAAACTGTGCTTTGTGTAAAGTGGTAACCTTTGTGGGTCATGTAATAACTTGTGTTGTGCTATGCATTGCCTGGTACTTGCTACTTTCTGTTATTTTTCATTCAAATGTAAAAAAGTATGTGGAATATGTGCATGGTTTGCATACCCCTGCATTATCAATTTTCTTTTAGGCACTAATGACATTATTGGTACTTAATTCTCTGGTTTAATAAACATTGTTCACCAATACCTATTTTTTTGGCTTCTCATAAATGTGTACTTCTGTAAAAGGGTCTATGGTTAGTTAGATTTACCATCACATCAAAATTAACTTCTGAAGTAAATAAAGGACACAGAAAGTAATTCCACATGTGTGAAATGGTTTGTAAAGCATCTGCACTTGGATTCAGTCCAAGGCCCTTGCAGCAATAGAGAACTGATAAATAAATACATAAATAAATTGTGATTATGTATACACGTATATAGTTTATACCAAACATTGTTTGCTACCTTTTGTGTAACAATAGCAAATGAATTTCATATTAGATAAGTAATGGGACTCCATACCAATAATACAAACAACAAACATGACTGCTGTCATTTTCTGTGTTTTAGCTGACAATCATTATGTATATTTTCTTTCTCCTTCAAATGTAGTTAACAGCAGGGCCATCAAAAATCAAGAAGTCTCAAATAAATATCTGTATGTCAACAAATCCATGGAATACAAAGATGCTGAGGTATGAATACTATTAATATAATCATGTTATATGTGGTGTTCTTTCTTTCACAAAAAATGTTTTAAATAGATAAATAAAAAAGCATACTGCTAAAATGTACCAGCAACAAAAATAAAAAGATTATTTTACCACTGCATGATTTGGGTTCAGAGGCAGACGTCTGACAAATTGTATTAAAGAAGAACATAAAAGTAAAGATGGCTAACCACTGGAGTTAGCTGAGACATATTTATTTGCTTGTTTTATTTATTTTTTACTGGGAAAGTCTGTCTGGTTTGGAAAGAAACTCGTTTTCATGGGCAGGCTGGGGAGAATAGCTCCAAAAAAGTAAGCATATGTATACAATATACGTATAAACAATCAGATTACGTTGAACATATATACATATAAGATACACTGACATAATAAAACATTGTTCAATGCTCATTTATAAGGTAAAGAACATAACAATATTGCCAAACAGAAAGTGATATTACAGTAGCAATTTTAGGAGACATGAATCAGCATGTAACATGACATAAAGTTAATGAAAATGGCAACAGAGCATTTCACATTCTGCTAGCATATTTTGTTGCAGTAGTGCATATCACTATTACGAAACATATGGAGTTTTGTTTTGTTTTTTTGTGAGGGGATGGAATTTGTAAAAGAGGATACAAGTAAGGGACATAGGACAGTGAGAGGAACTTGATCACATGGAATGTAGCAATGTTTATAATATATACTACCACACAGCTTGCATTTTCAAATTGAAGGACTATTTATTTAATATATCAAGCCTTTGGTGGCCAGGTATGACCCACTAGAAGCAAATTCCTGTATTTAGTGGTGACATGAGAACTATGGACTTATTAAAATGTTAATGGCATCAAAAACAAACAAAAAAAATAATCCGAGGGATTCAATAAAGCCTACACAGTCTCCCAGATTTACTAATCTTCCGTGTAAGACTAGATTAGTCTTACACGGAAGTGCCAGTGTAAGAGTTAATGGGAGCGCACCATGCATATTAATGAGGGTGCGCTGCCTCAACTCTAAAGCTTACATGGATCATGGACGAGTCTAGGAGGCATTTCGAACTGCTGAACAGTCCAAAAATCCACGCCCCCGCAATGAAGAAATGCCACAACTTCCATTTATATGAGCGAGTCCGCTCATATGTGTACAATGTAACACTACACTCCCCCATATGTTAAACAACTTACAAAATACAATGAAAGAAAATTTTTTCCCCCGATTTAGCTGCCTGTAGTTGCGTGGGTTTGCGCGGGTTTGCCCATTGGTTAGCTACAGTTAGCAGCTTAGACACTAGAATAGGATAATAAGAAAAAAATATGCAAATTAAGAAATGTAGCGATAGCGTAGTGGTTAGAGCCTTTGCACAAAGAGGAGGCATTCCCGGTTCGGGTCCCACTACTACAAGTTAATTTTCTGTGTGAAATCTGTATACAGAAATATTTCCTGACATGTTTTATGTATAAGTTTTGTAAAAAGCATTGAAATGTTAAATGTAGTAGTGCACGAATTATATATATATATATATATATATATATATATATATATATATATATATATATAGATATATATATATATATATATATATATAAAGGTGAATTTTTATGCATTCTGAAGCATGAATACCCTATTTTAAGCAAAATAAAGCACTGCTAAGCACATTTGACCAGCATTGAGCATATTTAAATACATTTGCGCATAATTAAACACATTTGCGCATAGTTAAACATATTTGCGCATAGTGAAACATATTTGCGCGGAGCTGCACACCAAGCTAACCAGCAGAACATTGGGCAAAGTCAAATAAACACACCCACACTTGCTTTACTGTCCATTGACCAGTCAGTTCTGCCCAGCAGGAAAAAAATAAAGCATTGACAGGGCTCATACTCAGGATACTGTGCAGTATAGTGACAGTACTTAACCACTAAGCCATGATAGCATTTAACAAACATGCACTTTCAACAGAAACATATCTATCAAAAGAATTTTAAACATTGCCAAAATCAGCTAAGCAGGTGTGCCCACAGCTGAGCTTTTCAAAACTGGCCAATCACAAATAAGTGTGGGAAATGAGACATATTTATGCTCCACAGGCGGGAATACTTGCTATAACTGGTTGTAGCTTCCTTCTGCAGTCAGCATGGCTGGTGTTGGTGAAGGCACTCGATTTAGAGTGCAATGCTGGGGCATCCAGGAGACCAAAATCATGGTTTGGCTCCTCGTACACAAACATGAGGAAAGACTCCTGCAGGGCCAGTACCAGGGTACCCAACTTAAAATGGAGGCCTGGAACAGTCTTGCCCATGATCTCACCAGTGCTACTGGTGTTCCTTGGACTGGTGAGCAGGTCAGGCACCATTATTCTGACCTGAAGCAGTGTAGGGGGGATGACCAGAACCAGTGGACCCAGGAATCCTGTGGGATGCTGAATGCTCCAGTACTAAGTAGCCATTGTATTAAGTAGTTAAGAATTGCCATGCTTGTCTAAACTATGGATAGGTATGTCTCAATATCACTGCACTTACTTCACAGCTGCATGTGAGTGGGCTACAAATCAGCAAGCCCATGCAGATAGGCTGCAAAGGCTGCGTCATGAGGCAGGTTAGTAATTATTCTGCATGCACTGTTATATAAAATAAATGAGATAGCCTTCAAAAAGTGTTTTAACCCAATAAATGAAGGTGTAATAATCCTTTAATAAATGCATACTTCCTGGAGTGCGTCTGTGTCATATTCTGTGATATGTTGTTGCACTGTTGCATTCTACAAATAGTAGTGTTGTATTACACACTTGGGTAGGCCCATATAATGTGGATGAAGGGAATCCCAGTAGCTTGTATGCATATTTACAGCCCTCAACTGCTGGTTTATGGCCAGCATGTACAGGTTAATCTGGCACATGAGTAGCTTGGTATTGTGTTCCCCAGAAATGTCAGTGTGCTGCCAGAAATGTACAGAGTTGTTAACATATAACTGATACTTTCACCTGAACATATCTAGATAATTATATGAAAGTAGAGCTGTCAGTGTACCATCTTAGCAGTAGTGTGTGTGAGCAATTCTCAAAATATGTTGCAGTAACATCTGCAACCTGGACATTTTGTATGTAAGATACTGCTCATGTATATAATGATCTAGCAAATTCCAGTTGCACAATATGAGGACATTGGGTACTGTAATAATAACTGTAAGGGAAAAATATCAGTAGTTAATAGTAATGTAGTGAAAACTAGAAGGATATATAAGTTGTTACTTGAGCTATCTTTTTCCACCCTACCATATGTGCATAAAATATGCAATTCCACACCTCAATTGGTATGTCTAATCTCAAAACATTTGTTGGGACATATGTCCTATTGGTTTATAACTATATGCATTTATTTCTATGCATGTGCCCTGTTAAAATACCACAATATTGGTGGCCTGTTGCCATCAAATAAACCTGCATGCTGTTGTAATGTCCACTATTATTTTATATATGCATGTGTCATTCTTGCTTTTCAACTGTTGAAAACCGGGTGTGTTGGGTTAATGGTAATACTTCTGCATGCTGTTATAACTAACTGGCAATGCTGTTGACTGTTACTAACCCATATCTTTATTAAACTCTCCAAAACATAGTTCATATGGGAAGGCAGGTCCCAGTGGACCCACCTGTCCCACCTCAGCTGGCCATAGCACCTGGCACCAGCAGATCTGGTGCCCAGCCTGGGACCTCCTCCTCTATTGGCACTGTGCCACCTTTGGGTGGAAGTGCTGTGGGGGATGGGGCTCAGCCCCCCCATGCAAGCAAGGATGGAGAGGCACCTCTCACCCTTTGTACTGTCCGGGCTGTGGTGCATAGAGAGATAGAATATTCTGATGCAGACCCTCTATGCCAGCTTGAGGCCCAAGTATCACAGCTCACAGGTCATCCTGCCCCTCTTACACAGCCCCCAGCACAGCCACCTTCTGGGCCGTGAAGGTGCAGTAATGACTACCCATGGGTGGGGACCTCAGTCTCACTGTTTCCATCTGGGGGCTCATGGGCTTACGATGTCCAAACATCCCTCCCCGTCAAAGGTGTTCACCCACCACATGTGTCATATACCACCCCTGTATGCATCTTGTTTGTCTTGTCTGTTTACCTCCCCAACCTACCTTCCCAAATATATCTACTTCCCCTACCCCACATTCCACTCTTACCTGAAAAAAAGGGCAATCTGCTCCCAAACAAAAATTACACCCCATACATAGCTGCCCATTTTGCACACATGTCCACTGGACACATGAAATGTAATTTAATTGGCATTACAACATACTTTGTTGTCCTCATTCCTCTCTCAGGGGTTGAAGGCTTCCTATCTACCTCCAAATTTATTGCATATGCACAGCTGTTGCTGTTGAAGAAATGGGCAGCTATGAACCTTCCCTTCATCTGTCCTGCACATCCTAAGCTATTTTCCATACTGTCTTTCCCTCTTTGTGCCTCTTTTTCACCACTTTCCTATCTCCCCATTTTTCTTTACTTTCAAAGAAATTAGCACGGGGGTGAGCAGGAGTAAGCACTTTTAAGCAGTAGTGAGCGGGTTTGTGCTTGTTAGCACTTGTTAGCACTCCTTTATGCTTGTTTGTGCTCCACTAAGCAGTGCTGCGCATAGTGCAAACCCACGCAAACCTACTCAAAACTGCTTAAAAGTGCCTTAGTCACTCTGTATGTCAGGGCCCTTGTTCTGCTCAGCAACAAAATAAAACACCTCTGTAAGTTTCGAACACTGGACCTTGCATACACTGCACAACATGAAGTACCACTAAGCCACGGTAGATATACATTAGTTTGATGCTTAAATAATTATAGCATTCATCAGAATGAGTGAATGTAAAGGAAAATTAGGAATATCATACCACACAGCTTGGTCTGTTGATGTTATTCAACAGTTGTTGTGGCATTACATTACATGACTGTGATAAGAGAAACAGCCATTCTAGCAGGAAATAATGTTACACCATCACTTTACATCCCCACACAGTATCACAGCAGAACAAACACTGGCATATCTGTTTAGGGCAGCGAACATACCTCTCAACTGTCCCTAATTTTCAGGGACATCCCTGATTTTGACCCAAATTGTATCTGTCTCTCTGAATCCCTCCTAAAACTACTGACTTTGGGCAGAAAGGTGGTGAATTACACTTAATGAATAATGACAATAATTAAGAGTTAGACACTTTTTTTACTTCAGAAAAGGTGTATTAATTCATATGCTGTGATTCAACTTAATGGGACTAATATTTTAAAGGTGTCCCTGATTGTACCTGACTTTTTATTGACTTTTCCTTGATTCTGTTCAAAAATGTACCTGATTAGTTGAGAGGTCTGGCAGAGGCAGAAACACAGAGGCATATTAGCCTTTCTGCTGTTACACACTATGCGAATAGCTTTCGAAGGAGTTTTGGAAGCATACCCTTATGTAGGAATACAACACTGAAATACAAATGGATGTAGCCATGTACTGGTAGCAACCAACGGTAAGAATGCCATTGCTCCATTGCTGAAAAGACCTGTGTGGTACACAGACAAAAAAAAAACAGGCTATTCTCTGGCTATCATGTGGATAGTTCCACAGTTGGGAGATACACAGGCAGACTACATGCCTTGATAAACTAACATGTACACAGCAACCCTGTAAGTCCAGCAAGATAAAATCCACACAATACTACTTACGCTCTCTGTACTTCTGCAACCCTACCCAAATGTAGAATATACCTGGGTGTGCAGGGTCTAAGAAGGATGTAGGTAAGCATACTCACTGTACTGAAATGTGTCCAGTTTTTCTGAGCAGCTTGTGCTAATGTCAACAATAAAAAAGCACAAACTGTTTAGAACTGTGTTAATGAATATTCACAGTATAGCAGTTCACAAACAATTCTTGTGCCAAAGGAATACATCTCTATAACTAGCTTTGTATGGCAGTTAATTGTAACAGTTGAAAAGAAAGTACATCTTTCCATGTATCTTGGGCTAGCATTTTGAGGGGTGAGTACATTTCTACACTGACAAGTGGGTACTGGAAGCAGCAACATTAGGTCTGAGTACAAAATGTAAATCTCTGGCTACACCCCTGGGTTCTGATATAAGAACTATACTAACCTTCTGTCTTGAACAATGATGTCCACACCAAACAAGGATGATCTCCATCTTGGAAAGCTGAAAGGGCCATGCCTACATGAGACAGCAGTTTATAGTACTGGGTTGCTATGACAGTGATTACTGCAATTACTACACAGCAGGCTGCATGCAATTAGCAAATGGTGGGCAATAACTGGTGCAGAGGCCATCACATGCTCATGTGCAAAATCCTACAAAAGCAGGCTGCAATCTCTGCCAACAAACTCAATCACTCTATTGCAGAGACTGACAGAGAGAGAGAGAGAGAGAGAGAGAGAGAGAGAGAGAGAGAGAGAGAGAGAAAAGGAAAACAAAATATTACCAAGTTATACAAAGGAAAGGTATGTGGCACATATGTATTTACTGGCATGTAGTAGATGTTATTGAAGACTAGTCTACATAATGTGAAACATTCATATGTGGCAACAGTATTTCTTTATGCATAGATGTTCTGCTTAACTAGTGCTATGGACAATACTGTGTGTACCTGTGGGCAGTGGGACATACCTGTGATATGTGTAGCTCAGCATTAAATGTCATAGATCTGATCCATTTTATCTGTGTTCTGTACAGTAGTGTGGCTAATGGCTGTTGGGGGGATTAGTGCTGCCATTATATAAACATGGGTGTGAGAACAACACATGCATGATAGTCATATTAAAGTGTAGCTTAGCACTGGCAACTGCTGCAGCAGTCTAGTATGGTTATCTAGCATCTGTAGCCATATATACCCCCCTAATGTTAATCTGTGTTCATATGTGACACCTGTTTGTGTTGCAGCAAGGCCCAACAGTTCAGCTGTGAGGTCCAGGGACTTACAACAGTGTGGACCATGTGTGTGTATTCCACACACATACGGAGAAATATATATGTGTCATATATATTCACATCTGTATATGTGCATAGAGCAGGGGACATATTGCAACTGTTTGCGAAGGGGGGAGATATATATGTTGGTGAAGGTTAGTATGCGCATATTTGTATGTAGGTTTTAGTGTGTGACAAATAAGACAGCATACAATGCTGGTATATGACATGTGGTGGTTCAACACTGTAGGTGGTTTGTTCACTTTGCAATGTTGAAGCCAGTAAGGCCTGCTAAAGCTACCTGGGCTGTGAACACCTTCAATTCATTTATCCCAAGAGTGTGCAATTTTATTGCATTACTGTACACCTTACATGCTTTGTATAATTGATATTCTCACTATGAAAGGTGAAATATATATGTGCCTATGTATATATATGTATATGTAGGCAAATGGATGTGTATATGTATACTCATACACACCTACATCTACTTGTTGCAATAGATTCTCTGTACTGTTGACTGACTGTGATGGTCAATATGTTTGTGAATGCGTCAAAGATATGTATCTGTGGGATAGCTTAGTGGGAAACTGTTTATGTTATGGTAAACTGGAGGTAAAGCTCTCTCCAACCAAGACTGAACCTGACAGTCATGAGGAGAAGGTAAACCTTTGCACCACACCACACTCAAATAGTCTCACTACGTCTACACCACCAAAATCCACACATAGTAACTCAAGAACATTCGCAGAGATTCTCAATAATAATCTGCCTAAGCAACAGAGACCTCCAAAGCAGAAACACAAGCAACCTCCATCCACCAACACAACCCAAATGACACATAGCCCACGGACTCAGTGTGCCACTCAAACACAACCAATAAGGCAAAACAACATACCCAACACACTAGTCATAGGTGACTCTATAGTCAGGCACACTGATGTCCCACTCACCAGACTAAACAAGGAGAAGGTTACTGTCAGCTGCCTGTCGGGTGCCAGAATCTACCACATAACCCACACACTCAGGTCACTCCACAACAAGTACAAATATGACTCTGTTATTGTCCATGTTGGTGTGAATGACCTGAGATGTACCCCCCTGGACTACATGAAAAGAGACATGGAAGAGCTCTCCGATCTTGTAGCCCAGGCAGGTATGACCATAGCCCTGAGTAGCATTCTGCCATCACCCAGAATGATACCACAGTACAAGGACAAAATGATTGACTTCAACAATTGGCTAAGCTTCTAGTGTCATTCTAAGGAGATCCAGTATCTGTCTGCTTGGGATGACATGGTCGACAAACCACGATGCTTTGCCACAGATGGATTGCACCTGTCACCCCTGGGATTCCGGATACTGGCTAAGGCTCTTGCTGCCCCTATAGTGCCTTTTTAGGCAGGGTTCAAGTAACAAATTCACCACCATAACAGGAACAGGCAAGCAAAAACTGAGGGTAATGCTACTCAATGCTAGAAGTCTAAATTTCAAAATGCACTCACTCAAGGCACTCCTTAAAATGGAGAACATCGATATCTGTGCAGTGACTGAGACCTGGTTCAAGGCTCCAGAGAGCACCCCTGCACTACCAGGCTATAACTCATACCACACTTTTCAGCCATGTAACCTGGACCGAAACACCAAAGGTGGGGGTGTGTCCATATTCATTAAGGATATCCACACCTCCAGGCTAGTTGCTCAGCATAATGCATCCAAGGTTATCCAAGTGCAACTAACTCTTGGCAAAACTGCAATCCAAATTGTAGCTTGCTACAGATCCCCCACCCCACTCCCCAGGATTCCCACTCCTCTTTTCTTGATGTACTGGAAAATATTAGGGTTCAACCAAACACCCTAATAATGGGCAACTTCAACTACCCCACCATTAACTGGGAAAACTACTCCTGTACCAACTCCTTAGTGCAACACTTTCTGGAATTCATAAACTCCAATTCCCTAGATCAACTTATCCGCACCCCCACCAGGGGCAACAATATCCTAGACTTGGTCATTACCAACATGAGTGACCGGTGTTCCACACCTGAAGTCAACTCCGCGTTGGTCCGATCCGACCATAAGCTAATCACCCTTGATATCCACATCCCACCCCCACCCCCCCATTAAGGAAACCACAGTAAATAATTTCTCCAAAGCCAACTTCTTGCTTCTTAAGACAGAAGTAGTGAACTTCATGACACCCATGCAGTTGGACAATACAGTTACAACTGCTAAATCCTACTGAAATGCACTCTATAAGCACTTACATGAGTGCATGGATCATGCTATCCCAAACAGAACCAAGATGCTATCCTCCAAAAAAAGGAAGCCAATCTGGTGGTCCCCTGCCATAAACAAACTGTACAACAGAAGGAAGAAACTGTTGTAAAAGAGAGTAAAATCCCATGAGTGGAGGAGCTCCCTGGTCAACCTCAGTAAGAAGCTGAGATCCTTTATAAGATCCTTCAAAGCTAGCTATGAAAATAAAATCTCCACTAATTCCAAGGACAACCACAAAGCATTCTATAGCTATGTCAAGAATCTGAATGGCAACACCCAGGTCTGCTCTGAGTTACAGCACAAAGGCATGAAAATTACAGAACCAACTGATATTGCTAACATCCTGGCAGATAGGTTCAGTGTTAACTTTACCCACCCCTCACCCCCTAAAGGGCCCATATCTATATAAGAAGAATGCAGAGTCCCTGTAATCACAACTACGCAGGTGAAAGCTGCACTGTCTAAAGCCAAAAACGCAGCATCCATGGGACCAAACAACATCCCAGGCTGCGTTTTACATGAACTTCAGAATGAACTGGCCCCCCACTTAAGCACCATGTTCAATAATAGTCTCACGTCAGGCTTTGTGCACACTGAATGGTGCACAACAATAGTTATCCCACTACACAAAGGGGGAGCTACCACTGATCCCGGGAACTATAGACCTATTAGCCTGACGAGCCTGCAAGGCCATGGAATGTACCATCATGGAACTCATAAACAAATTGGTAACCTCCAAACTCTGGATCCAACCCAGTTCTGGTTTGTGAAAGGCAGATCATGCCTCCTGAACTGATCGACTTCTTTGAGGCAGTCACCAAAGCCGTAGATGAGGGTAAGGTGGTTCACACAGCCTATCTTGACCTCGCCAAGGCTTTTGCCACCATCCCTCATTCTGGAATTATAGCTAAACTCAATAAACTAGGCATAAATCCCTACATCACAAGATGGGTTGCCAACTGGCTCACTGACAGAACCCACACTGTAAAAGTTGCAGACTCCAAATCTGACCTCAAACCAGTGACTAGTGGAGTACCACAGGGCTCTGTCCTGGGACCGCTCCTGTTTGGTATCTACTTCTCTGAAGTACAGGCTAACACAGAAGGCCTCTGGCTAACGAAGTTCGCAGATGACTGCAAACTAGGAGCCATAGTCAAGTCCCCAAATGATGTGGACATCCTACAGAAGGGCCTCTCTGAGACACATACCTGGTGTCAGAGCCATGGCTTCAAGCTCAATGCCAAAAAGTGCAGTGTCATCCCCTTTGGTAAAAACTCTGTACCCATGAACTACCACATAGGCAGCAATCTACTTAACACCGAATGCATGATAAGAGACCTTGGGACCCAGGTGGACAGTAGTCTCTCCTTTGATAGTCACATCGCCACAGTAATCAGGAAGTCCTTCTACATGGCACACCTCATCATAAAAGGGTTCTCATCCAGGAAAAAAGAGGTCATTGTTCCCCCTCTACTCGACACTCATTATACCCATTATGGAGTACAATGCCCCTTTTGGAATGTACCTCTCAAGACATCTGCAGCAGCTGGAAAGGCCACAGAAGTACCTCACAAAGAGGATTACTGGACTCAAACAAATGTCCTACACTGACTGCCTCAAAAAACCGCAGCTTTACTCCGTAGCATATCGTCTACTGCGAGGTGATCTCTGCCTAACATATAAAGCTATGTCAAACCCAGAGCTGTTGGACATGCTACACCTAAAGAAATCACAATCCCTCCGAGCTACATGCTCTAGGGACCTAAACCTTGTCACCACAATAAACAGAACATGCTGGAGGGATAGATTCCTATCCCAGTGACTTCCCATACTCTGGAACAGGCTACCCATCTATGTCAAGCAAAGTTCTTCATTAACACTCTTCAAGAAAAATCTTGATGAGTAGATGGGAAATAGGAAATACACCCCGGGGATCACTTCTGTGTCTCTGCTCAACTGTGGCACAGGAAAATAACTTTCTGGGATGGCATAAGCCAGGGAACCTTACTGGCTAGGCTTACATAGACCCTTGGGCCGATAGCCTAGTATCTACCTATGAACCTATGAAGCTATTATGGGTCCTTGCTTTGATCCTAGCAAAAACTGTGTATTCTGTTGCTAGGCAGAACAAGTGCTATTGCATACCGTGTGATTAAGTCCCTTGGTTTTAACTAGGGTGTGTCATTGGAGGCTAAAGCACTACATCTATGATTATTGATTGGTACCGATGTTGAATGCAAATCCTGTGTGTACTGTAGTACTAATTGAAGCTCTGGGCCTGTACAGCAAAGTATGGTGTATGTCCACATTGCTTGCATCCACTGTTTTGTGTGGTCCCTGTATTCATCACAGATTACATTTCTCAAGATTAAGGTTGTGTAAGTACTGACACACAGTACTGTATAGTACACACTGAAAGCTTATCAGGGTTGTCATACCTTTATGTCCTGTAATTATGTCTGATGTATGTGTGGGTATGTCTGTAACATGTCCTTTGACATATGTGTGGTAATACATATAATTGCGTATCTAGCAACATTCATAGTGTACTACAGCAGTATGTGACCTATATTCCCAATTGTGCACATATTTTGGCCACGGGTTTGGCATTAACAAGTTGTGTGGTATAGTAGTAATACATTTACTGGACCTTACACTGATTGTGATGGATGATATATTTCTTTACACATTAGCTTGATGTATATCTGATGTGGCTAGGTGGTACGTTGTGTTGCATACAGTGTGTCAGGTACTCTTGTATAGTCTTATATAGTGATTTTATTTTGTTGCTGTGCAGAACATGGTTCATTAGATAGAGAGTGAGCAAGGCACTTTCAAGCAGTTGTGCGGTGAGCAGTGATAAGTGGCAGTTACAGTCTTTCACTCTCGGTTAGCTTATAGGTTTCTATATATGGCAGTTCAGTGATATCTGTACTGTATAATGTTAAATGTGCCATATGACTTGCTCAGACATATTTTTCTATTTATGTCTTCCAGGGATCATGGCTCACCACAGGAACCTGAGTTACAGTAGTGCTGAAGATGATATCATCACTAGCAGTATGATTCAGCACTAACATCTAATGTTTTCACGAATCAGCCAGGACCAGCAGGAGCTTGCTGCAATGTGGCAAGATCTTGTCCACAGGGTCAATGAGGTAGGCGGGCATAACCGCACATATGAACAGGTACGTCACCACAGCAGTGATCTTCTCAGACATGTCCATCAGCATGCCGCTGATGTGCGTAGAGAATAGCTTGCAACAGGGGGTATGTTAATATCCATCCCCCCATAACCAGAGTGGAAGACTGATCATGAGCCTGGTGGCACCTGCCCAACAAAAACAGCAGCAGACATACACCATGATGGAGGTTGGAGCCACTCAGCAAGCACAGATGGAGCATACAGGTAACATGGCATATCTGTAGACTACTGTTATATGTATTGGTAGATCATGCATATGTGAGATGTGGACTGTGTCGTTCAAAGATGTGGAGCCTGTTGTTGTGCAATACTGATCATTGGGAACATAATCTGTAGCTCTGTGAATGTAAACCATTATTGTACTGTAAGATTGCAAACACACAGTAGCAATACCACAGTTGTGACCACTGACAAACTGTCTCATCTCTATGTAGGTACCTCTGGGGTGACATGAAGGCAGCAGATAGATGTTGGTGAGTGTGTACTACATTTATTATTTTAAATAAAAAGTGCATGTCATAGTTAAGGTGTAGGCCATGTATACATGTAACACACCTACCCATAATGCATGCTGTGCATGTTTAGTGTAAGAGCATGCACATCTCACTGATGTGATTAGCTGCCTCAAACACATGCAATACCCAGACCATCTCAAACAAATGTGGCTAGACTGTAGTGACCATTGGATAGGCACAGTTGATGCTCAACATGCACATAACATACACATCTATGTCATACACAGAGCATTTTAACATGCTACACATTAAGGATTCCCAAACCCTCTGTATAGACACTCCAGTATCCAAAATCTCATCCACACATTATACATAATATACCTGAGGGGTAGAGGTCTATCCTGGGGCATTTAAACACTCTGCAGCACACTACACATTCATGTCAGGGAATTCTCCTTATTGTCCTCCTTACAAACTCACGTAACAACTGGTTGTGAAATGGTGAATTTAGCCAAGGTAGTACAGTTCTGGCACAGCACGATTTGTGCTGGTTTGTGAAACATTTGTAGCCTTGAGTGACCACCTGATGCTTCATGATTATGGCCTATGGTACTATACCCCATCCAGTTATTGTAGCCACAGTACTACACATAGGTGTCATTGCTACACACCATAATGATGTGTGTGTGCACACATATGCACCTCTAAACAGTATGCATACCAATCACCATTTGCACAACTGACACATATATGTCTTGTGAAGCTATTGAGTGGCTAGGTCATATGACACATATTGGGTATGTGTAGTGTTTAAATATGCAGTTGTATTTTAGCATGCCATGTCATGGATGAGACTGGCATGTCCACAATATGATCTACACTCACCATAAGTACCGTACATTGTGGCCGAATGGTATTTCATCAATTATCCATGCACCACTGATGATGTTATGCGAATACTCATCATGCATGTGCTAAAATGTTTCCACAATTTTTTGCTAAAGAAACAGAGGCTGTAATCAGCATTGGATACTTATCTGCAACACAGATACACATCCAACAATGGTATGTACACATGTGAGTTATGGTGCACAGTACATCACAGGGTTATGAATACCTGCACAGCAATGTTGTGTCCATGTATGCATTGTGTTCCAGGGGGAGGGCCTCCACCTAATAACAAAACACATGCATCAAAGCCATGTATACTGTTAGTAACAAGGACTGACTACACTTGCACTGCATGCTGTTGAGCAACACATGTCCTGCATACTGACATGTGTGATATGACTGTTATGCTTGTGATACTGTACCCCACCATCACCTGCTATTGTGTATGTTCTATGATTGCTGGCATTGTGTGTGCCTGCTTTCGGGAGGAGTGTAGTTTTGTGTGTGTACATGTGTGCATGTGCACATGTGCGCAAGTGCACATGTGTGCATGTGTGCATGTGTCCATGTGTGCATATTTGCATGTGCGCATGTGGTCTGAAGTCATGTTCAGGTCTAAAAATGTGTTTCCTGTTTTCCTCTCACAGGTGGTGAGGTGGGACTGGATCAATACAGCAGGGAAGCTGATGTCACTGAGACAGACAGTGATCATGAGGATAGGTGTGTTGAGGCTCAGGCAGGTTTGTCAGGCTCTATTGTTGGGCCACCAATCGACAGTACACAAGTCTCCACCCCATTCATGCACACAGTCATACTGCCTGTACATCCATCATCACCATTGCCCTCAGCTGAGGGACAGTGTACGGTTGGCACTGGCCAGGACAGTGTGGTATCTATGGCACATGTATCAGGACACAGTAGCCATAGCCAGGTTTCTGGAATGGTACCACATAGTCAAATGCCCAGGGGTTCTCGTCAGAGCTCTGCTGGTCATCATGCCCCTGGCATACATGCCACACCTCTTTCTACCACACGCATGTTCCAGGCTGTCATGGAAGCACAGACACAAATGGAGTGGTACACCAGACAGGGGCTAAGGACGCAGAGCGCTCATTACACCTCTGTAAATGACAGTATCCATGATCTGGCAGGTGCCATACGTAACTACACTGCTGAGGACATTGATAGAGGTTGGGATGAGGCATTGGATATCCTCCACAATGTCATGTCCATGTGTCAGGACAGAGCAGAATGGTTGAGATGTCGATGTGGACATATGCCAGCAACATCACCAGCTGGAGGTCACTGTGGACGTCCAGCAAGTCACAGCCACTCCCGTAGTGCCAGTACCAGCCCTAGCAATATTGGGGGGGCCTGTCCATAGACCTTCCTAGAAGAACACATGGACGTGGCTCTGGCCAGTCCCAGCATGGACCTGGATCCAGTGGACAGTTGTCAACCTCTGAGGATAGTGCCCAATCTGGATTAGCACCTGATACTGTATGTAGCACCCCTGCCAGGCACAGGTTCCATATCAGTGCCAGAGACGGTGATCTGTAAAGCCTGCCAGGTACAGTCTGTAGCTGTCTCACAAATCCCCATATATGGCAGCCACATGGTGGAACTGTGTGCATGCAGACACACACACATAAACCTAGGGCAAACACATACCCGGACACATGACATCAACATTGGCCCATAACAGTACTCATGGCCCTCACACACACACTCACACACACATGTTGATTGTATGGCTCATGTGTAGGCCTCTTGCAAACCAACAGCACACCCTGTGCATATGATGAAACCTGTGCCACTTCCTGTCATCTGTAACATTGATGCAGGAACAGGCTTACATGGTGCTGATGCACAGGGTGACTTTAATAAAGTATAGCAATGGCTGGATGTGTAGCATGTTGTCAGCAGTAAAGTGTAATGATATCCTTGAAGGTGTAGCTGAGCAGGCATGGTGCATTAAAGCTGTAATTAGCAATGTTGTATTGTTTTCACCAGTGTTTATTCCAGTTGTGTTTTGTTTGCCCATGTGCCACTTGGCTGATGTGTGTAGTTGTGCCAGCATGTGTCATACAGTGGACAGTAAGTGTGGGGTGTGTGCAACACAGGTTTCCAGGTGTCCATTTGCAAACATGGTGGAGGTGCTCTGTCTGCATGTACATGCATATTGGACACATGGGCATGGTGACATGCCCTGTATTGTCCAGTGTTAACACTCCATAGTTTCTATTGGTGGCCAGTATGCATTGTACTACACACATTTTGGAACTTGAGTATGCATGGGTGTGTATGACACTGGTTGACACTGTGCTGTGGGTGATGCTGTTGTTGCTGTCTGTCACTGGTTTGCATTACTAAGGTTAAGAGTGTCCCAGCTGCATAATCCTTTAGTAATGCACACTGTTCACTTTCAGGGTGGCATGGACCGTGCTATCACAAACACAAGAAATTATCACTTATACAGTGAAAGTGCATTATTCTCATGGACCCCTGCCATAAACTAAATATATAATAGAAGGTGTGAAGTTGTACCAAAAAAGAGTTACATACCAAGAAGGGATAATTTCTCTGGTCAGTATCTTTGTGAAAATACAAGCCCTCATTAAACATATAAGGCAAGCTTCAAAATAAAAAATGGCAATGATTCCAAAGACAACACTAAAGCTTTCTTTAGTGTTGTTTATAATCTAGAGGGGAAATCTCAGATCAGGTCACAGTTAATGTAAATGGACACAAAGTACACTTATCTGACTGACATTACCAATTTCTTGTCGGACAGTATGAATGCAGGTCTCACCACCCTGTCGTTACACAAGGGCCACATTTCCAGACCTGAAAGATGTAAAACCTGATGATTCACAGACATTGTAGTTAAAACATCTCTTTACCAAAATCCAAACCACAGTGGCAATGGTACTGGACAGTGTCCCTGGCTGTGTCATACACAAGCTGACATATGAAGTCACCACTCACCTAAACACTCTGTCCAGATGCAGCCTCTATACAGGTTGCATACTTGTGGAATGATGCACAGTAATGGTGTTCACAGTCCACAAGGGTTGAGCTACAATGTCTTCTTCTTCTCCTTTTTGATGCTCCCATTAGGGGTCACCACAGTAGATCATCTGTTTCCATTTCTTCCTGCCCTCTGCATCTTGCACTGTCACACCATCCACCTGCATGTCCTCTCTCACCACAGCCAGAAACCTCATCTTAGGCATTCCTCTCTTCCTGTTACCGGGTGGCTTCATCCTTAGCATCTATTTTACAATATACTCTGCATCCCTCCTCAACACATGTACAAATCAATGTAACCCTGCCTATCTGACTTGGTGTGCTAACCTTCAAACCTGGGCTGAGCCTCTAATATACTTATTCCTAATCCTGTTCACCTTCATCATACCCAGTGCAAATGTTAACATAAATTGATTAGGGGTAGAACTACAACAGATCCTGGAAACTCTCACCCATAAACCAGACAAATGTAATCTGGAAGGCTATGGAGCACAGCATTATGGAACTCATTAACAGAGACATTATGAATCTGCAAACACTGCACCATACCCACTTAGGTTCTCTAAAGGCCAGATTATGGCTCCTACACCTAGTAGACTTCAAGCCAGTTAACAGGGCTATAGGTGAGGGAGGGGTGGTCCACACAGCCAAGGTATAGCTCACCAGCAATTCATACCCATCCCACATTCTGGTATTATACATAACCTCAACAGACTGACCATAAATGATTGTTAGATGATGGATTGACAACTGACACACAGATGTAGGACACACAGTAACATTTGCAGCCTACATGTACAATTCTATGCCAGTAGCAAGTGGTATTCACCTGCACTCAATCCTGGGAACACTCCTGTTTGGCATATAGCTGTCTTAGGTACAAGCAAAAACAGTAGGGATATGTCTGCCCACGTCTGATGAAAATGCATACTGTGGGCTATACTTTATTCTCCAGATGACACAAATGTCCTCCAAAAGGGTATCATAGAGATAGATACCTGGTGTCAAAATCATGCTGTACAGCTATAAGCCAAAGAAAGCATAGTTATCCACTTTTAGATAACAAAGTATCCCCAGAGTACCACATAGGTAGTAGCCCCCAAAATGTGGAACGGGTACTAATGTATACAGAGAGCCATGTGTTTAGTCATCTCTCCTTTGATAATCACACTACCAAAGGGTTTTGGAAATCCCTCTGTGGCACACATAAGCAATAAAGGGTTTGCATGTAGTTCCACAGAGGTTGTTGCACACCTATAATGATTAGTCATCTTTGCCAGACTTTGCCTGCTTTGGAACAGGAATCAAATATACCTCAAGCATAAACCCTCACTCACACTCTTCAATAGAAACTGTCATGAGTGGATGTGAAACAGAAGACATAGCCCAGTAATCACTGCAGTGGCTAAGCTTGTTACAAGCATACAGAAATGACCTAAGGTCTGGAAATCACCAGTACACTCTGGCAAAGATAACAGATGCTTTCATGGAGAAAGCAGAGTACCCACCTATGAAATAATTGAGGTCACATCTATGTATATGGCTTTGCCCCACAGCTACCTTACATGTGTTATGCACATACAGTTGTCATTGTGATATGTCACACACTAGAAAAAAATTAAATAAAAGCACTTTACACTGATCAACAGTATCACACACTCTTGCACACCTGGAATACACACACAGTTAGCAAGTGTGGGATTCAAACTCCTACCTAGCTGCATTCTGATACTACAGTAGTATGTATTTACATGACATGCTATACACATTACTGGAATTTCATTTTTCCACAGGTGTATTTGTAGGATGGTGACATCATCAGACTTGACAAAGATGAGTATATCACTTTTAAGGGGTGTGGGTAGTCTCCAAAAAGGCTGTGCCCTCCCCAGGGACACACACAATTAACAAGTGCAGGATTCAAACCCTTATTTACCTACATTATGATACTACAGCAGTACGCATTTACACAACGCGATATACACATTACTGGGATTTCAATGCTCCACAGGTTTATTTGTAGGATTTTGACATCATCAGACTTGACAAAGATGAGTATATCACTTTTAGGGGGTGTGCGTAGCCTCCAAAAAGTTTACTCCTCCCCAAGGGCACACAGTTGACAAGTGAAGGATTCAAACTCCTATCTAACTATATTATGACACTACAGCAATATGCATTTACACGACATGCTATGCACATTACTGGGATTTCATCTTTCCACAGGTATATTTGTAGGATGGTGACATCATCAGACTTGACAAAGATGAGTACATCACTTTTAAGGGGTGTGGGTAGTCTCCAAAAAGGATGCTCCCTGCCGAGGGACACACACAGTTGGCAAATGCAGGATTCAAACCCCTACTTAACTATGTTATGATACTACAACACTATGCATGCACACAACACACAATACTGAGATTGCACTTTTCCACAGGTGTATTTGTAGGATGGTGACATCAACAGAATTGACAAAGATGAGTATATCACTTTTAAGGGGTGTAGGTAGTCTCCAAAAAGGTTGCTCACTCCCCAGGGAGAGACAAACACACACATACACAGTTGGCAAGTGCAGGGTTCTTAATTCAAACTAAGAACTTCCTTACACTTCAGCAAGCAATATGGAGTTACAGGGTGCAATACAGACATTACTTGCTGACAGTTTGCCCAAAGCTTTTTTTCACATTTGCTAACCTCAGCAGGCTTATCATATTAGGTGTATTGTGAGTGTATTTTATGCATAGACCCTGACCATATCATATATGGGTTGATGCACCCCATGCTGGCACACACAGGGTCAAACCGGTGGCTATGCTCTGTCAACCCAATAGTGGACAATACAGTCAAGAGGAGTAAGGTCATACAAGCACAACACCAACAGTCTCACATAGACCCACAATATAAGCACCAGCAAAACACACACATAAGTACACATTACCATACTCGGAGAATACAAATATTAATCAGAAAAGGAGTGAGTGTCCTCCTAAGCAGACAAGCAAGCAACATGCACCTCCAAGCACACACCAAAACACACATAATACACCAAAGCAGTGTGTCTCACAACAGGCCCTAAGGCAAAACAATATACCCAACCCACTAGTAATAGGTGACTCCATAGTCAGGCACACAGATGTTCCACTCACTAGGCTGGGTAAGGGGAAGGTTACTGTCAGTTGTCTGTCAGGTGCTATGATCCGCCACATAACACAAGCACTTAGATCACTCCAGAACAGGTACACATGTGACACGGTCTTTGTACATGTCAGTGTGAATGATCTGAGACATACCTCCCAGGACAACAAGACAAGAGATATATAGTAGCTGTATGATCATGTAGCCCAGGCTGGTTTGACCCTGACCTTGAGTAGCATCTTACCTTCACCTACATGATACTGCAATATAACAGAAAGATGATAAACTTCAACAATTGGCTGAGCTTCTGATGTCATTCAAAGGGTATCCAGTCTCTGTCTGCCTGGGATGACATGATAGACATGCCCCGTTGCTTCGCTAGATATGGTTTGCACCTGTCACCCCTATGCTTCTGAATACTGGCCAAGGCTCTTGCTGTCCTCATATTAACTTTTTTAGGCAAGGTCGGTTCATAGGTAGGTACTAGGCTATCGGCCCTGGGAACTATGCAAGCTCAGCCTAAAAAGGTACCCTGGCTTTTGCCACTCAAGAAAATTATTTTCCTGTGCCACTGTTGAGCAGAGCCACAGAGGTGATCCCCGGGGTGAATTTCCTATTTCCCATCCAATCATCAAGAGTTTTCTTGAAGAGTGCTAATGAGGAGCTTTGTTTGATATATATAGGTAGTTTATTCTGGAGTATGGGAAGTCTCTGGGACAGGAATCTATCCCTCCGGCATGTTCTGTTTATTGTGGTGACAAGGTTTAGGTCCCTAGAGTGTGTAGCTGGGAGGGGTTGGGATTTCTTTAAGTGCAGCATGTCCAACAGCTCTGGATTTGACATAGTTTTGTATGTTAGGCAGAGATCACCTCTGAGTAGGCGATATGCGATGGAGTAAAGCTGGATTGTATTGAGCCAGTCTGTGTAGGGCATCTGTTTGAGGCCGGTAATCCTCTTTGTGAGATATTTCTGCGGCCTTTCCAGTTGTTGTAGATGTCTTGTGAGGTACATACCAAAAGGGGCATTGTACTCTATAATGGGTCTAATGAGTGATGAGTAGAGGGGAACAATGACCTCTTTTTTTCTGGATGAGAAACCTTTTGTGATGAGGTGTGCCACGTAGAAGGATTTCCAGACTACTGTGGTGATGGGATTATCAAAGGAGAGACTACTGTCCACCTGTGTCCCAAGGTCTCTTATCACACTTTCAGTGTTAAGTATACTACTGCCTATGTTATAGTTCATGGGTACAGAGTTTTTACCAAAGGGGATGACAATACACATTCTGGCATTGAGCTTGAGGCCATGGCTTTGACATCAGGCATCTGTCTCAGTGATGCCCTTTTGTATGATGTCCACATCATTAGGAGTTTCGATTATGGCTCCTAGTTTGCAGTCTTCTGTGAACTTCATTAGCCAAAGACCTTCTGTGTTAGCCTGTACTTCAGAAAAGTAGATACCAAACAGGAGAGGACCCAGGACGGAACCCTGTGGTACTCCACTTGTCACTGGTCTGAAGTCAGATTTGGAGTCTGCTACTTTCACAGTGTAGGTTCTGTCAGTGATCCAGTTGGCAACCCGTCTTGTGACATAGAGATTTATACCTAGTTTAGTGAGTTTATCTATAATTCCCGAGTGGGGGATGGTGTCAAAAGCCTTTGCAAGATCTAGATAGGCTGTGTGAACCACCTTACCCTTGTCTATGGCTTTGGTTACTGCTTCAAAAATGTCTATCAGGTTTAGGAGATATGATGTGCCTTTTGCAAACCCGAACTGGGTGGGGTCCAGAGTTTGGAGATTACCAGTGTCTATGTTTATAAGTTCCATAATGATACATTCCATGGCCTTGCAGACCAGGCTCATCAGGCTTCTGGGGCGATAGTTTCCGGGGTCTGTGGTGGCTCCCCCCTTGTGGAGTGTGATAACCGTCACTGTGCACCATTCCGCAGGCACAAAGCCTGAGGTGAGGCTATGATTGGCCATGGTACTTAGGTGGGGTGCCAGTCCGTTCTGTAGTTCATGTAGAATGCAGCCTGGGATGTTGTCTGATCCCATGGATGCTGTGTTCCTGGCTTTGGAGAGTGTGGTTTTTACCTGTGCAGCCGTGATTACAGGAACTTTGCATTCTTTCGGTATAGTGATGGGCTCTATAATGGGTGAGAGGGGGTAGAGTTAGCACTGAGCCTGTCTGCCAGGATATTGCCAATATCAGTTGGGTCTGTATATTTATTGCCGTTGTGCTGTAACTCAGGGCAGATCTGAGTGTTGCCATTGAGATTATTGACATAGCTATAGAATACTTTGTGGTTGTTTTTATAATAAGTGGCAATTTGGTTTTTGTAACTAGCTTTGGAGGATTTTATCAGGGATTGCAGCTTCTTATTGAGGCTGACCAGGGAGCTCCTACACTCATGGGATTTTACTCTCTTTTGCAGCAGTATCTTCCTTCTGTTGTACAGTTTGTTTATGGCAGGGGACCACCAGATTGGCTTCCTTTTTTTGGAGGATAGCATCTTGGTTCTGTTTGGGATAGCACAATCCATGCACTCATGTAAGTGCTTATAAAGTGCAATTGTGTAGGATTCAGTAGTCATAACTGTATTATCTATCTGCATGGGTGTCATGAAGTTCACCACATTTGTCTTAAGAAGCATGAAGTTGGCTTAGGAGAATTTTTTTACCATGGTTTCCTTAATGGGGGTGGGGGCAGCATGTGGATATCTAGGGTAATTAACTTATGGTCAGATCAGACCAATGAGGCGTTGACTTCAGGTGAGGAACACTGGTCACTCAGGACAAACCAAACCCCATAACCAACACAAATAACCACAAAGTGAGCTAAATGCTACTCATTGCCAGAAGTCTCAGCCTCCAAATGCACACACTCCAGGCACTTCTCAGTATGGAGAATATGGATATCTGTGCAGTAACTGAAACCTAGTTCAAGGCTCCAGAGAGCACACCAGCACTACCAGGATACTACTCATTCCATACCTTCCAGTATCAGAACTTGGATCATAGCACATAGGGCGGGGATGTATCTATATTCATCAAGGAAACCCACACCTCTTTCTACATCCTCTCTACAGGATATGTACCCATAGAATGTTGCAGAGCAATGTTCTTCCCACTCCACAGAGGTGGGGCCACAACAGACCCTTGGCATTCCTGCTCTATGAGCCTGACAAGTCTGCTCGGCAAGGCAATGGAGCCAATCATAATGGAAGTCAAAAATACCGACTTTGGGAACCTTCACACAGTTGAGCATACCCAGTCTGGCTTCGTCAAATACAGATCATGCCTTCTGAACTGGGTGGATTTCTTTGAGACAGTTACGCAGGCTACAGATGTTTGAAAGGAACTCCACACAGCCTACCTATACCTCACTAAGGCCTTTGACACCATTCCCCAGTCAGGTATCATAGATGAACTCACCAACCTGGGCATAAATCCATACATCACAAGATGGACTACAAACTGGCTCACAGATGGATCCCACAAATTAAGAGTTGCTGGCTACATGTCAAACTCTAAACCGGTAACAACTGGTGTCCCCAAGGGTTCAGTCCTGGGGCCCCTCCTGTTTGGTATATACTTCTCAGACGTACATGCCAACACAGGAGGGTTGTGGTTGACTAAGTTTGCTGGGAACTGTAAAGTGTTTGCCATAATAAATTCCCCAGATTACACAAATATTCTCCAGAAGGGACTCTATGAAACAGATGTGTGGTGTCAGAATCATGGCCTCAAGCTCAATGCGAAAGAAAGCATAGTAATCCCCTTTGAGGAAAACAAAGTACCCACAAACTACCACATAGGTGTTACCCCCTAAAAACTGACAAGGTAATGAGGGATCTGGGGACACAAGTAGATAGTCATCTTTCCTTTGACAACCATGTTGCCAAAGTGATTAGGAAATCCTATGTGGCCCACTTAATCAACAAAGGGTTTGCATCAGGATTAAAAGAGGTAGTGGTGGCCCTCTACTCTTAAGTCATCAGACCTATCAGTGAGGACAATGCATCATTTTGGATGTACTCGACTAGGCATATCCAGCAACTGGAGAGACCACAGAGGTACCTCACCAAGAGGATTACTGGCCTCAAACAGTTGTGTTATGCAACACAACTGGATAAACGTAATCTGTTCTCTGCTGCATACTGCCTACTCAGAGGCAAACTCTGCATAACATACAGAGCCATGTCCAACACATAACTGTTGAACATGCTCCATCTAAGGAAAACAAATTTGAGTCACACTACACACTCCAGGGATATGAACCTCATCACAACAATGAATACAACATGCTGGTGGGATAGAGTACCATCCCAGAGACTTGCCTTACTGTGGAACAGAGTCCCAATGTACATCAGACAGAGCCCCTCGTTGACACTCTTCAATAGGAACCTTGATGAGTGGATGGGAAACAGATAATTCATGCCAAGGATCACATCAGCAGCCCCACTAGAAAGGGGCTTAGGGTACTAACTATTAGAACTAGGGCTTAGGAGACTAACCAATGGGTGGTGAAAGTTGCACAACTTGACTAAGCTAATATATGCCTTTGTGAAGATAGTCTACTACATACCTATGAACCTAAGTGACAGGTACATTTCTACAGATAGCAGATGTGTACTTCATTGTACAGTCATGTTGTACAGCAGGCACATGCACCACATACACTGTAATGCTTACATATACTAGTGGCTGTTATGTACAGTGGGTGAGATGTGCACCTCATGTCTTTTGTGCCATTGGGATGTGTGCTGGGTGGGACAGTCCTGGATAGCTCCCTGTCATGGTCACCCTCTTACACACATCTCTGGCCATCCATCTTTGGCTTATTATACTGTGTTCCCCTACATATATAGGTACATAGGTATGTAATAGGCTATCTGCCTGAAGGCATATAGTAGTATGGACAGAGTGTGCAGCTATCACCACACCTGGGGTTAGTTCCCTATGCCTCTGTGTAGTAGAGCTGGTGAAGTGATCCATGGTGTGACAGTTCAGTTTCACATACACTCATCAAGGCTCCTCTGGAAGAGTGTCAGTGAGGGACTTAGCTTAATGTAGATTGGGAGCCTGTTCCAAAGCAAGGAAAGTCTGTGAGTTAGTAATGTATCCCTCCAGCATGTTCTATTTATTGTTGTGATGATTATATCCTTAGATCATGTGGCACAGTGAGCTTGGGTTTACTTCAAATAGAGCATGTACATCAGTTCTGCATTGGACATGGACCTGTGTGTTGGGCAGAGATTGCCTGAGTAGACGGTATGCAACAGAGTACAGATTGAGTTAGTTCAGTCTTGTCGCATGGGGTAACTGTTTGAGGCCAGTAATCCTCTTATTGAGGTACTTCACTGGTCTTTCCAGCTGCTGAAGGTGCCTCGACAGATTCATTGCAAGTGTGTCATGGTACTCTCTGATGGGTGTGATGACTGATGAGTAGAGGGAACCTCCTTTGACCTACATGCAAAGACTTTGGCAATTTGTGGGAACACACAGCATGATATTCTAACCACGTTTTGAATGCGTTTCTCAAAGTAGAGATGACTATCCACATGAGTCCATAGATCCCTTATTATTACCTCCATATTTAGGGTGTTGGCGCCTATGTGGTATTTGTATGACTGTAGCTCGAGGCCATAATTTTGACACCTCATCTGTTTGACTGAGACCCCTTTTAAGGATGTCTCTGTTGTCTCAAACATCGATTATGACAACCTTTTTGCAGTCATCCACAAACTTTGATAACCATAGCCCTCATGCATTTGACTGTACTTCTGAATAGTATACACCAGACAGGAGGGGTCCCAGGACTGAGCCATGGGGGACAGCAGTGGTTACCAGCTTACAGTCCAATAGGGAGACCACAATTCTTACCTTGTGGGATCTATCAGCACCAGGCAGCATATTTTTGTTTTTTAATTTGGTGTATCTCTTATTGCCTTGTTTCAGCTGTTTTCTGCACGATTTATTATGTACATTGTATTATGTTTTACCCCATCAAATGTATATATATTTCCCCTGTACTTGTTACTTTTCTCATGTTGAACCCCATGTAATGTCTATGTTTATACTCATTCTCTGTTAATTATGTATGTGGAGCTTTTCTCCCCAGGACTCCATTGAAAACGGGTTCTTTAGCCCAATGGACTATCCTGGTTAAACAAATGCAAATAAATAAATAAATAAATAAATAAATATCTGTGCCCCAGTTGGCAGTTCATCAGATGACATACGTGTTTATTCACAGGTTGTTGATTTTGTGGATATGACGTGTGTGGGATGTTGGAAAAGGGCTTTTCCAGGTCTATGTAGGCCATGTGGAGCTCATTTCATTGATGTATGTCCTGGGTAACTGCCTTGCAAACTGTCTACCAGATTTGCGGACCATGATCTGCACCTGGCCAAACCAAAATGGATAGGGTTGGGTGTTTGTAGGCTCCCAATAGCTCTGTTTATGAGTTCCATAATGATAGACTCCATGGCTTTGTAGATCAGTCTTATTAGGCTTATAAGACAATAGTTCCCATGGTCTGTTGTGCACCAACACTTGTGGAGTGTGCCAGTTGCTTTAACCCATTCAACAGTTTCATATCCTGTACAGAGGGTGAGTCTCAATAGACTGTTCAGGTGCAGGGCCTGTTTGTTTGGAGTTCACATATGACACAGTCAGGGACACCAAGTCATCCCATAGATGCCATGTTTTTAGGTTTGGATAGAGCAGTTTAACCACTGTAAATGTGATTTCTGGGTTTTCACAATCTCCAGCTATGGTAATGGGCCCTTTTGTCAGTGAGAGGGGGTTAAATATGTATAGAATCTATCTGACAAGATGTTGGCAATGTCAGTCGTGTACATGTTTTCGTTTACACTTTGCACTAACTCAGAACATATATGAGTTTACATTGATATTTATGATATAGCTAAAGAAAGCTTCATGGTTCTCTATGGAATCTTTGGCAATATATTTGGCAGAGCTTGGCTTGGATAATGTTAGGAGTGCTCATTGTTTTATGATGATACCAATTGGAGATTTATTGATCTTCTTTGTATTTTAACTTTCTTTGAACAACTTAAGTACTTGTATTACATAGTTTGATTATGACACGGGACCAATTTATTATATGGGTATGTTTTCATATCACTGGGTGCGCAAGGCAGGATTGGTGAATAGTGACATGTGTCTGGAGTAAGAACTGTAACTGCCAGATATGTGTGGCCCACTGTTGTACTCAGACATGGCCTAATTGTGTGAGCATGCCCAGTATGAGCTTTCAGTATGTCGTTGACTGAAATTTCAAAATTTAAGTGTGTGAGCATGCCCACTATGGGCATATATACTATATGTGTGTGAAATATCACGTTGGTTTTTACTTCAGGGCTCATCTTTGTGTTGTACATTGACAGGAAGCATTCTGTACCTGCAGGGCTTCCATGAGTCAATTTGCATAGACTTATCAACATTTCTACATACAGGGGGGGACAGCTATTATTTGTATATTTCTACCCGGGGGGCACACCTGATTGTTACTGTGGGTCTACATAGGATGAGGGGTACACCTGACACTTATACACATTTGCTAGGCCTGCACTGCTATGTCAGGTACTCCATTTCAGTCTGTACTGTTTCTTATCGTACTGGCTTGAGGCATGCCACTGTACTACAGACCTTATCTTCCAATTACACACATATTAGTTTGGGACTTCATAGCCTACCCAACCCACATCACACTGCCTGGCCTGCTGTTATCTGTCTGCATAGGCCTGGGGGGAGGTTACCCATATGCCCCTTCAGAGGGCATGATACAGCATTTGTTTGTGTTTGTCTACAATTGTCCTGCTGGCTGTGACTATTAGGTATGTGACCCCCCCATCTGGTATGTGTGAGTGACTTAAGTTGTGCGTGTGCCAGTGAAATGCTGTCATGGCTTAGTGGTTCAGTACTGTGACTATAGTGCACAGTATCCTGAGTTCGAGCCCTGTCACTCCTTTTTATTTTCCTGCTGGGTAGACCTGACTGGTTAAGGAACAGTAAAGCAAGTGTGAGCGTGTTTGCCTGACATTGCCCGACTTCGCCCAACATTGCTCTACATTGCCTGACATTGCACTGGTTAGAGCTGTGCACAGCTTGGATTTAGATATGCTCAATGCTTGCAAAATGTGCTTAGCAGTGCTTTATATTGCTTAAAATAGGGCACTCATGCTTCAGGTTGTGCTGCAGGGCTGCCTATGTCAGATGAATATAGTACACTCCCTATACATGTTTGAAAACAGGTAGTGTCAAGTTAAGCATCCCTTTTACTGTATGTGTGAGTCAGAGAGAGGTGTCATTTTTAGGGTTCCTAGTGAGTCAGTGCATGTGCTATGCCTTGCCTCTTTGCTAGGCCAGGGCATACTGGGCATGCCTCCTTCTGCCTACTGGGGCAGGCTCAGGTTCTTCCTCCTATGAGTCATGCTGTGCCTGTGCAGGCTTTGGCAATGGTGGGGGGCTGTTTGGCCCTGCATCATGCTGTTCCTGCTGCAGCTGTTTCGCAGGATCATATTGTGTAGCATGGCACATAGCATAACAATTTGGGTAAATGTAGTTGGTGAGTACTGCAAGGCTCCACCAGATGTGTCAAAGCACCAGAACCATGACTTGAGCATTCCAAACACACGCTCAATTATATTTCTTGTTTGTGCATATGCCTCATTATGGAGTTCTTGTTCAGGTGTGTGTGCATTTCTGATGGGTGTCATCAGCCACGACTCCAGTGCGTATCCATCATCCCCCACTAGATGACCATCAGGGATGTCCCCATTGGCAAATCTCTGGTACAGCTGCATCAGATGCCAGATGTGGGAATCGTGATAGCTTCCATGGAAACCAGCACACACATTCATTATTATGCCCTGGGCATCACACACAACCTAGCAGTTGATGGAAGGGAAGCCCTTGCGGTTCATGTAGTCCCTACCCCGCTCACTGGGTGGTGCTTTGATGCTTATGTGTGTGCAGTCTATTGCACCCACTACCTCAGGGTTTTCTGCTATTTGGTGGAAAAGACGCATATTGCTGGCCAATGCCTCATGGGAATTGGGGAAATATACATGGTCACCGACATGTGCTGACATGGCATCCAGGAACTGCTGGAGTACCCTGGATGTTGATGCCCGTGAAATCCCCATCATAACACCAGTTGGTCTTTGGAAGGTACCTGTAGCTAGTATTCTTAGGCCAACGCATACCTTGGTATCCACTGGGATGGGTTCCCCTCTGTTGGTTCTGTGTGTGAGGCGTGGTCGGCACAGCTCAACAATTTGCTGTAAGAGGTCTCTGTCCACCTATCTCCAGCTCATGTAGCCCCTGGTAGGTTATCCTGGGTCTGTACACTTTTCTCCATTGCCTCACTGTGGGTTGCTCAGCAGCATTCACAACATCACCACCCTCAGCACCTTGCACATGTTGGTTTATGATAGCAAGAGCAGCCCCTAACATTTTGCCCGACTTAAGCTTTTTAAGCTTTCCCTCTTTGTATACTGCAATGTTGCAGAGTTCTTGAGAAAAAAACAGGGGGGAATGATGTTTGCAGAGTTTAAAGTGCTGGGCTTGGCTAGTCTGCTGCCTGTGTAATTGGCTGATTCTGATATATTTTACCTGGCAGCTCTGCTAGTTCTCCTTGGTTAATTTCCTACTACTTCTTTTCCTTCCTTTTGGCTTCCTGTTTCTGCCTGGGGAGCAGCATCGCACAAATGAGTGCAAACACATGCACACGCATGTACATGTGCACACACTCACTTAAACACGTGTACACTTGCTTACACACTCTAAGCATATTAGCAAGGAGTTTCTTATCTCTTAGCAGTGTGCACCTTGGGTTTGAGGTTTTCAACTCAGGGCACACATGAGCCACTGTGCTCCAATTAGCTTGCAGCCTGTCTGATACACCCCCTCATGATGTCACCTATCTTCTAGTCTTACACAACCATACTCCTACTCTTACACTCTTGGGACATGCCTTACATGCTGGGGGAAATTGGGATTCACTATCCTTATCCTCATTTGCATAGGATTGCCTAGTAATGCATGGTTACAGCTCTCACACTGAGCTTCCCCTCCTTAGCAACCACTACTCAGTGGCTATGTTGTCTTCAGCCTGCCATTCACCTGCATGGTAGAATATGCTTTTTAGCGAAAATGCCTATTTTTGGCTTTTTTTAATTTATTTTCTTGTTTTTATAAGCGCCACACGTTTGCGAGGTGCTGCGCTATGCTTAAACTGGAGATTGGGAGGAAAAAAGTTAAATTATTATATTTTTAAATATTTTAAAATGCCAATGGCCTTATATTTGGCCATTGGCATGCTTCCTCAACTGTATGCATCCTTTATTTGGAGCTGTCATAGCTCCATTTAGCTATTTGCAGAAATGTACTCCTTTACCAACGGAGTACATTTCTGCAGCTAACACTAATCTTCCATGGACAGGTTAGTGTTTTCTGGATCACAAATTTACTTCATTTGCATGGCTTTCACCAGCAAATGAGGTAATTTGCATACTAGCATGCTGTCCATGCAAGAGTAGCTTTAGCTGCTCTTGTGCACACCCCTGACGGGTGTTCCTGGATCGCACATCAGAGATATTGCCGGCATGAGCTCCTACTCTCTTCTTGCACTCCGTTCAAGCTTTTGTAAATCCGAGGGAGTGTTTTTTCACTGTGCTCTTGTTGAGGTGCAATGCACACAAAGCCGCAGGAAAATTTGAATTCAGTAAGCACTGGTTAGAGGCACGCACCCCCACAGAAACAACAGAAATACTTTTGCTTGCTAATTAACAGACGAAACATGGTGGAGCAATTCAGCAAGTTGGAAAGGAACTGTGTGGACTCTGTGCTGGTGTTCCTTTTATAATCAAAAACTTTTCAAATACAGCCAAGTAAAGAAGCCTACATGGCATTCCTCTAAACCTCTTAGAGCAAGAAATCTGGACAAAGCCATCAATAATGGAGGGGAGTAGGAACAAAGCACAGTGAAAAGCTCAGAAGAAAGAAATGTTCGATCTCCGTGATCATTTGGGAATTCTGGCAGGTGACAGAGGTGTCCATGTGGTTGAAACAGAGGCATGCTTAGGGCTTGTACAACATGAAAAGTGTAAGCCTGGATATGAGTTAAGAGGATACTAATTAAGATTAATGTTAATGTTTAATTAAAAGCTAATATCAGGAGAAAACTCATAATTGGAAACTGGTAATGAGCACTAGCCCCAAACCTGCCATACGTTTAATCAATAAGGCTAAAAGTGAGATGAGATTAGGCAACACAGTGAGAAGTGGCAGAGGTAGGAATAGGATCGGTATACAACATTTGGCATCTTAAGGCAGCACCATGGACAGGATTACCTGTTGTCACAGAGAGGAATAGGATTAGTATACAATGCAAAAATAGGCACACATTTTAAATATTGCTCCTATAAACTTAGAAAATCGATAGAATAACAGATTTTGCATTAGTATGAATTTTCTGAAGAGTATGAAGTCAGAAATTCAAATGTCTGTCATTATTTTCTGACTTTAGCCCTCAATAATTTGCTAGTGATTTGCCAGAAAATGCTAATTCTATGAGAAATGGTCCAAAATATGGGGCAAAAATCTGGTAATTTTGTAAAAAATGTGTACAGTTGATTGGTATGCTACACAGATAGTGTAAAGATTTGTACAGAACGGTCCCTAATATGTGGTAGCAGGCTGGATGCAACAAAAGGAGAGTACCAAAAGCAATTGTTGTGCAGGGACAGAAATGCAGCTTTGCTCCCCCAACCCTAAATGAACAGTACACATTGGTTTATTAATGCAGACAGCTAATGGTTAAGTGTGCACTAATCAAAATAAATATAACAAACATATTCATAGTTACATGTCAGCATATGCAATATGTAGCTGATGAAATGCAGGCATTTCCATCTAAAAAGCAGTACTCCTCTGTACATATTTATCCCAATATAATGTCCTCCCTTCTGTGCTCAGTATTTGGCCCCGCTTCAGTTTCTCTAGCTACATGTCTGCCAACGGTGTAGATTCAGGGCTATGGTCAAGATACAACTGAGGTCTGAATGCATTAGAATTACTGAATCCCCCCAAAATTGATCTGTTTAGGGATGTAAATATACTGCAGGCACTCCTTCAGTGTTTGTGTTTATGGGATGGCAACTGTGAATGCTTACATCAGGTGGGTGTGCCAGGTTAGATTTATAAAGTGCTACAAGTAAGTAGTGCACAATTCACAATTTCTGTTTCATTAACATCTAACATATTCTTCATTTGTTGCCAAATTATATTTTCTCTGTCAGGTTTTTAGTATTATTTAGATGAAAGAAATGAAATGAAAAGAAAAATAAACAGAGACACAGTTGAAAAGAGGAAAAGCAATCTATGACATACACAGTAGAACATGTTAGTACACATGAGATATGTCTACATAGGTCTGGATTTCACCTCACTCCAGTGCACCTTCAGAAAACAGGATGGGTACCTTATCCTCCTTTACCACACAGACAGCTTTTCAGCAAAGAAGTGAAGTCATTCTTCACACAACTAGCTGCAACAGAATGTACACTGCTATCAAACCATAAGCTGTTATTTCCACATTTATTATAATATTTGGACTTAGTGAGCACACAACCTGTTATGATTACTGGTTGCAAATATACAGCTCTGTCTTACCTTTCTGTGTTTCCTGGTCATTCATCAGATATCTAACCAGTACTCTGAGACATACATTCTGTAAGCCTTGCTATATCACTGGCCTTAAAATTTGTGAGGATATTAACTGACAATAATACGATCTGCATTTGCCAACAACTGAAGGGCAGGATGGATGACACAAACAAACATAGTCTGCACTTTGTGGGGGGGGGGGCAAACTTAAGTTATTGTTATGTTACATGCAAGGGTAGAATTGTTCTGTTGTGGGGCAGGGCAAATCATAGTTACTGTTAAACTGTTGTTTTGGGGTAAGCAAAAGTGAATTACTGTTATGGCACAAACAATAATAGACTGTTCTTTTTTGGGGTATCAAGGGAGAGTTATGGCACAAACAAGAATGGACTGTTCTTTTGGGGGGAGAGATGATTTACTCTTATGGCAAAAGCAAGAATGGACTATTCTTTTGGGGGGCAAAGGTGAGTTACTGTTATGGCACAAACAAGGATATGTTGATCTTGTTACTCTTCTTGTTTTGCATCCTGCCTGTTGTTTGATCTTGTGAGGGTTGTGAAGTCAGAAACTTTACTTTCTAACTTCTCTAGTCAGTGATTTTCCAGTACAAGCACATGGTGGTAAATTGAGGGCATTCAGTGATCATCAGTACTTCTGAGACGTATGACCGTGTGAATACTGATGGACACATACAAGTGAAATAAGTCTCTGCTGTCACATGTTATGGTAATGTTTGTACAAATATCTGACCTTTTACTTCCTTACTGTAACAAGTGATGAAACACAAGGATATGCTTTAATAGTATTAAACAATACATTCCATGTTCAGGACTTACCTTGTAAATGCAGCAGTTGCCACAGTGTTAGGCCAGGGCTGACTCTGTCTGGTGCAAGCAGTACACAGCCAATACATGGTGAGGTAAAGGTTGTGTGAGTTGCCTGGCATCAATGTTACTATATGTATATGAGTAGGAGGAATGTTTTAGGCTCCTAGGTGGTGGGTAAGTGTGCTATGCTTTGTCTATTAGCCAATGCAAGGGTATACTGAGCAGGCTTATGTCTGCCTACACACACACAGCAGCTGGTGCTTTCCCCCTCTGACTCCTTATCTGCCTGTGGCAGTGGTGACCTTGGCATTGGTGATGTGATGTCTGCCCCTTCTCCTTGCTTATCTGATCCTGCAGCAGCTATTTCATCAGGATTATGTCATGTAGTATGTCACATACTGTAAAAGATTTTAGTTCATGTCCATCAATTTTACTGCAGGGTTCCCCCAGATGTATCTAGGCACTGGAACCATGACTTCAGCAGCCCAAACACATGCTCTATGACATTTCTAGTTTGAGCGTGTGCCTCATTACTGCATTCTTCTGTGGGTGTGTGTGTGCATTTCTGATCTGATAGGTGTGATCAGCCATGGTTCCAGTGCATAGCCTGAATCCCCTAGTAAATGACCCTGTGAGATATCCTCCCTAATAAACACCTGGAACAACTGGGAGGTGTGCTAGACATGTGAGATGTGGTAACTGCCCGGGTCGACAACACACATGTTGAAGATAATTACCTTTGCATTACATATGACTTGGCATTTGATAGAGTGGTATCCCTTTCTGTTAATGTAGAGCCTACCCTGTTCCCCAGTTGGTGCCTTAATTTCTACATGAGTGCAGTCTATGGAACCCAGTACTCCAGGTTAGTGTGTTACCTGGTAAAACTGTTACATATTTCTGTCTCTCTCCTCAGAACTGTGGGGAAAATATATGTGTTCAATGGCATATTGGTGCATAACATCCAAGAAATGGTGGGGGATCCTGGATGCTGATGCCTGTGACACCCCCACCATGCCCCATGTTTGTCTCTGAAAGATACCTGTTGCTAAGATTCTAAGGGCTACACAGACCTTAGGCTCCACTGGAATGGGTTACTCTCTGTTGGCTCTAACTCTGAGTTGAGGGCAGCAGAGGTTGCAGAGTTCCTGTAGTGTGTTGATGTCCACTCTGTAGCTCTCTACAATTTCCATGTCATGTAGGTTGTGATAAGTTAAACATGGGCTGAAAACTCTTCTTCTTCCTCTTGGCCTATGCCTACTGGCAGCAGCATTGGCTTCAGCCTCTAGTACGTACAGATGGATTAAAGCAGCATGCAAATCAGTTGCTTATGCTGTAATTAGCATCTATGAAACACAGACAAAGACAGATGCAATCCATTAATAATCTACATCATTACAGAAAGGCAAATGTGTAACTAGGCAAACTGATGTTGAGCAGAGTTGCATATGTTTGCAAGACTGCAAAAATGCTTTTTCTTCAGAATATATCTGTACAGATGATTACAGAGATTCAGAAGGTATGCTTGCTTTTTGTCAGGTACATACTGCATATGCTGGAATGTATTGAAGACAATCTGAAGCAAAGCATTTTACACTTTCATCTCTATGCATTACTTACAAGAGTACTAATGGCATTGGCATGTTTGTCAAGTCATTTCACAGGTATGCATGACTGTCAATACGTGAAAAAGCAATGCTGTGTGATAAATTTCATAGTATCATAGAAGGCTACTAGGCTATTGGCCCTAGGACCTTTACAAGCCTAGCCATGTTCTAAACCCATTCTGTCATAGACAGAGAGAAATAGCCTACATTAGTGTGCAAATTTATGATCGGCACTGGCTGCCCCTATCCAAAAGGGACACAGGTGAAACCCCCAGGGTGAATTTACAGTTTCCCATCCAGTTGTCCAAATTACACTTAAATAGGTTAATTGAGAAGCTCTGTTTAACTTGAATTGGGAGTTTTTTCCAGAGGAGTGGCAGCCTCTGAGAGGCATAGATATCTCTCCAGCAACTCCTGTTTATTTTGCAGCCTAGGTTAAGGTCTTGAGAGTGAGTGAGTCTCATCCATTAGATTTATGGATGAACAGCATTTCCATTAAGGCAAGGGCCAAGACTGCTCTGTAGACCAGGCACAAGTCACCTCTAAGCAGTCTGTACATTATAGTATATAGTGACAGTGCCTTCAGTCTGTCCATGTAGGTCATATGATGAAGGCCTTGAATTTTCTTGGTGAGAAACCTCTGAGGTCTCTCCAGCTGCTTCAGGTGTCTGGTCAGGTAATAAAGAAGGGAGCATTGTACTCTATTATTAATCTGATGAGGAACAAGTACAGAGGAGTTATAACCTCCTTCATTTTGGATGCTATTCCCTTACTTATGAGATGGGCAACATACAAGGCCTTCCTCACCACTGAGGACACGTGATGATTGAAGTTAAGGCTGCTATCAACCTGCATTCCAGAGTCTTTCACCACTGGGTTTGAACTTAGGGGGGTATTGTTAGTGTTGTAATTTACTGGGACTTCACCTTTACTGAAGGGGGATAATAATACATTATTTTTGCATTACGTTTAAGTCCGTGGCTTTGGTACCAATCATTTGTCTGTGTAAACTCTTTTTGTAGTATGGTGACATCATTTTTGGTTTCAATGACTGCACACAGTTTGTAGTCATCAGCAAACTTGGTAAGCCACAGACCATCTATTTTCACCTGAACTTCTGAGAAATAGATTACAAACAGACGTGTACCCAGCACAGATCCTTGTGAAACACTGCTAGTAACAGGTCTGCTGGTAGACGTGGAATCCCCTACTTTGACTGTATGCATTCTGTCGGTGAGAGCGTGAACTACCTATCTAATGTAAGCATTCTGTCGGTGAGAGCGGGGACTACCTAGCTAATGACATATGGGTTAATCCCCATCTGAGTGAGTATCGATGATGCCTGAGTAGGGGGGGGGGGCAGTGTCAAAGGCCTTAGCTAAGTTGAGATAGGCAGCATGCACTGTTTTGCTTTCATCCCAGACTTTGGTGACATTTTCAAAGAAGTCCACCAGATTTGACAAGTATGATCTGCCTTTAACGAAACCAAGAGTCAAGAATTTGAAGGTCCATGTTGATTCTTTCCAGGGCTTTACATTGAAGGCTGGTTAGGCTTATGGGTCTATAATTTCCAGGCTTGGTTGAGGAACCCACTTTGTGCAAAAGGATCACAGTTCCAGTTTTCAATTCAGGTGGGACAAATCCAGTACTTAGATTGTGGTTTAAGAGAGTACCCAATGGTTCCACCAGCTCCTGTTTTAGGCTGTTTAGTAAGCAGCCTGGGAAGTTGTCCAGTCCCATAAAGGCTGTGTTTTTGGTCTTGGAGAGGGTGGTTATGACCTGCTCATTGGAGATACTAGGTAGAGAACTGGTGACAGGTATATTTTGGGGTGTGATTGGTGGGGACAGTGGAGTGAAGTTTTTGCTGAACCATCTCCTAGCAAGTTGGCATTTTTCACAGGTTCCTAATGAGTGATACACTAGTGATACTAGTTCAGTGGAAATCTGAGCCTTCCCTTTAAAATTTTGGATGCAGTTATAGAATGCCTTGTGATTATCCTTAGCCAGGCATGCTAATTTGGTTTTGTAGTTAGCTTTGGACGACTTAACAAGAGGTCTAATTTGCTTATTCAAGTTGTGGAGGGTGTCTTTCCTCTGCAGAGACCTTTCCTTCTTGTTCTTAGTCAGCAGTTTCTTTCTTTTGTTGTATGACCTATTTATGCTGGATGTCCACCAGGGTGGTTTGTTTTTTCATGAGGATCTTGATTTAATCCATTCAGGTATCGCTGAATCTATGCACTTGTATAGGTGTTTATACAAAGCATTAGTGTACTGCTTAGTATGAGAGACACTGCTGTCAGTGGTGAGCAGGGGTTTGAAACTATTTATGCAATCATATAGGAGGCTATAGTTTGCTTTGCAGAAATTTTTTAGCCTTTTTGCTCCAGACAGAGGGTCAGCTGTGATCATTACTTGGAACAAAACAGATTTGTGATCTGACCTTACCAGGGAGTGTCTCACACATGAGATGGAGCAGTGAACTCCCATGTTGGTGAGCACCAGGTCAAGGATATTTGAGCCCCTTGTGTGGGTGATGACTATGTCTTCCAGAGCATTTGTGTTAACAATGTCCAGGAAACTTAGGGTGAGCATGTTAGTGCTTGTATATGTTGCCCAGTCAATGGAGGGATAGATAAAGTCACCCATGACTAGAGTGTTTGGCTGTGTTGTGACTGACTCAAGTAGTTCTAGGTAGGCAGTGTGGTTTACCTGGTTCCTGGGGGACCTATTCTAACAAACATGTGGAGGAGGATCTTTCTTCCAATTAGCTGGATTTGGAGTAGCTTTAGGGAGTTGTTCTGTTTAACCAGTTTTGAGGTGTATTTGTCTCTGGCCATGACTTTCTCCTTGTCCAGCCATCTGTGTGTCTCACTATGAAGTCACTTATGAACAAGACATTTGGTTTTGAGGTATTTTGCCATAGACACATGTTGGGTGTGACATTGATGTGTGTGTTTATATATGTAATGGATGCTGTTGGGACTGTATTATGTATGAACAGTTTGCATTTGAGAGGTCTCTGTTATTTTGGTATACGTCTAGTCTGTACATCCGCATATGTGGGTTCATGCATTTTGTTGCTGGTTTGTGAAAGATGTGAAGTGTGTGTGCTGACAATCCACTTGGTATTTGATTTGCTCTTTTGTGAGGCAGAGAGCATTGATTCCAGATTTATAATATAGCTACACCTCTCACATTTTGTATTAGTATGTTTTAGGAGTAATGGGTTGTCAGTACACATGAGGCAGTTGATACATTGCCTCAGGATGCCCATATCCATTAGGCTGCTTGAGAAATGGTGGGAAACTATCCATCCACTATATCAGGCTTGTTCTGTAGTAAGTAGTGGGGAGAAAGCTGGGATGGAACTGATTCTGCTGTGGGACTAGTAGAATCAACTAAAATATGGAGATTTGGAAGTAGGTGTCTGTATCAATGCCTAAAAAAATGTGCAGCTGAGATGCTTTCTGAGCAGCAGTACACAACTATGTAGTGCACAGAGAAACAGGGAAGCCTAGGGTGGTTCTAGCAAAAATTTGACTTTCTATGTACAAATATTTCAGGGACAGTACCTTTGATAGCACTTTTAACATTTCAAAGATGGTTAATTAGCAAAATGTGTGATTTGACTGTTGTTTTGGGTGGTAGGAGAAATGTTGAGTTACTGTTATGGCACAAACAAGGACAGACTCTTCTTTTGTGAGGAGAGGCTAAGTGTAATTATTTTCATGGGTCAAAAAAGGACAGGCTGTTCTTTTGCGGGACCAAAGGTCAGTTACTGTTAAGCCGCAAGCAAGGATATGCTGCTATTGTTACTCTGCTTGGTTTACATCCTGCCTGTTGTTCATATTTCACATCTCTAGACTGTTTGATGTTTCTCCAGTGGGTATTAGTGAGAGTATAGCTTTTCTGTTTTATCTGAAAACAATTATCTTGTAGTTATGTGATACTTGTGTGTATTATCCTTCTGTTGTATTTTAGGACACCTATGACTATGCCACCCAGACATGTAAATCTCCATAGACCACCCCCAGTGAGAACCAGGTAATACTAGATGCCTTTAGACAACATGGGACTTTTTTACTGGGAAGGAGAAGGGAAGATATGGGATGCTGTATGCATATGTGGGGTCACTGGTGGATGACTTGAATGCCATGGGTGGCCATGGCAGAACATACGAGCAGGTGCACCACAGGGCCACTGACATGATCACAGCTGCAAGGAGGACAACAGCTGCAGTGAGTCATAACCATATGGCTACTGTGGAAGGCCCTGCTAGGGAACCACCATTAACAGACAATGAAAAGTTCCTGGCCAGTATCTAGGATCCTGACAGCTCACAGCGGTCTGCAGTACAGCATGTCCTGGATGTTGGAGACACACTTTCATAGACAACAGGAATGTCCCAGAAGGAGCTTCCAGGCAAGCTTTGGTATCTCTACAGTTGAATACTGTTGTATAGGAAAATAATTAAAATCAAAACATTAATTCTGTGACACATTTATTTTTTTTGGTGGGGGGATTGAAGATTGTATAAGCTTAGGTTGGAGTTGTCAGCCATGTTCTTGTTAAAAGTATACTTTATATGTCCATTAAGGGGTAAATGTATTACCCTTTGTGTTACTGTTAATTGTGATGATGTTGCCATTATCCCTTGCTTAACTTCCAGGGTTGTCTGGACTACAGCGGAGTTTCTCTTCTGGAGATGAAAAGCAAAACATTTTTATGTCACTACTGCTGAGCAATTTAAATAAATATTTTGGTGTGTGAATTTGTTCTCAGGCCTGCTGTGTGTATGGCTGTACAGTCTGTAATAGTGGCAGAACTGTTAGTTTGTTGGCATATATTGAACTATAGTAGTGCCGGTATTAATTTCTTACTTTTTCTTGGTTTTTATCACAGGTGATCATGACAGTAGGTGGGTTCTGTGCCATCTGATGTCAGTGTATCAGCAGACTCTGATTATGATGGTGGTGAAACTAAGACACAGTTGGGGTTGTATATGTTGAATTTAACACAGATATTGACATACAGCCATTCCCTGCATTTTCATTAAACACAGCCAGTAGCCCTATGTATACCCAGTCCACTGAGCCCACAGATATTGGAAAGATGGAGGGTGAGGACATTGATCAGGGAAGTGTGGCTACTGCAGCTTCAGTGCTCATTGAGTCTGTCCATAGCCAAAGTGTGGGTGAAGTGCCACACAGGACTATTTATAGTGGTGCTTGGAGAGGCCTGCTGTCCTTCCTCCACCTGGTGCAGGTGTCACTTCCTGTGCCACTCAGAGTATGTTTAGGGTCATCAGGGAGGCAGAGGCACATTCCTATAGGAGCTCCAGATAAATGCTCAGGGTTGTGCATGTGGCACAGTATAACATGCATGACTGCCTCCACCGTGTTGCCGATTCACTGGATTGAATGAATGACACACTAAAAAGAGGGATGTCTGTGATGGACCAATGGGTGTCTGTCATAGAATGAGCAGTGCCTTTGATGGAATGTGTGCTAGGAGATGAATGGCATCCTCATGTGCATAGGTCAGCTGCCACATCATCTGCTATCAGCCAACGTGACCGTGACTGATCACGCTCTCATAGTGGCAATAATTCCCCTGCTCTGTCAGTGAGATTGCTGTCTGCACACAAACATGGCAGGTCATGGGGTCATGGTCCTGGGCATCCCCACTAAGGAAGATCATCCAGCAGACATCAGTCACATTAAGGTACCAGCACTGCATCTTACCTTGGATGTAGATATGCCAGTGAAACTCATGGCAGAGCGAGCCAGCTCTCATGATTGGGGATCACAATGATGAACTGCCAGCTCCACCATGCACTCCTCACACCTGTCCAACAGAACAAGATGTAGAGCTAGCACAGAGCTTGGCTGTGTTCATGCAGATACGCATACATCAATTTCACCTGGAGGACCCCTACAGACACACACACAACAGCTACTCAGTTTGTGCCACTGGCGATTTGCTGTTTTATTTCAGTGTCTCCCCTCTTCTCCCTCCTACTCATACACACTCACCGATCTTCTTTGTCAACCTAGGCTTCCTACAGCCTCCACACAACACCCTGTGCAAGTGATGATAACTGTGCCTTATCCCTGTTTTCTGTCTTTTAGATTCAGGGATAAAAAAGTTGTCTGATGCTCAGGGTGCATAGTTAACTTAGTGCTTAGTATATTTGCATTTGTGTTGTTAAACTGCTGATTGTACTGCTGATTTATATTGGCCTTGGAAAGTTAGACATTTGATACCATCAAAAGTTCCCAATGTTATAGTGAATGCACTTATAAGGGTGTTGAGGACAGAAACTGCAATATGGATCATTACTTCCTAATTTCTCTATTTAATGATCTTCCAGGACAAATATATGGTGCACATCATAAGTTATGCCATCATATTCAGATGCAACAGCTGGAGAGATCACAGGGCTTTCTCAAAGAGACAACACAGTGCCTACAAACCATGCCATGATGCATGTGGATAGATTAGAAACCATGTCACTTGTAATCTGTCTAGTATAGGATGAAAAGACATCTGCTTGGTCTCCAGGCTACTGTCTGACCAAGCCCTGGTTTGATGACTGGATATCCAAAAATCTGATATAGTTGATGACATCAGCAGTGTCTGTTGAGAATATGGCAATAACAGTTTTCAACATGCTTCAGTAAAATGCTCTCTGCAATGCCAGGCAACAACAGACACACCACAGTGTACTTCGGTGAGAATAGAACCCCTACCTATCTAATTACACAAACTACAAAACACTACTTAATGCAAGCACCATGGCACAAGTCTGACTTTTGTAAGACTGCAGCTGAACTTGTATACATGATATCAGCAGGACATATGTGAGACAAGATGTTGGGAGGTCTGCATAGGCTCATAGCTTCATAGGTTCACATGAGGTTTCTACCATAATGGCCCTAGGTTCATAGGAGGTTACTATGCTAACTGCTCTAGGGCCTTTACAAACCTAGCAAAGTTGTACCATTATTCCCTTATACACCAAGATATGTAGTCCATATTTGCAAATCCATGATCAGCAATTCTTGCCCCTGGATAAGAGTGACATTGGTGAAACCCATGTGGTGATTTTACTATTTTGCATCCAACTGTCCAAATTAAGCTTAAGTAGGGTCATTGAGGAGCTCAGTTTCATGTGAGTTGGGAGTTTGTTCTATACAAGTTGCATTATCTGGGAGACATGTCTGTCTCTCCAGTATGTCCTGTTGATGTTGTAGGCTAGGTTAAGGTCCCTACAGTGAGTGAGTCTTGTCCCATTTGATTTACAGAGGTACAGCCTTTCCATTAAAGCAGGGTTTGAAAATGCTCTGTAAGCAAGGCAGAAGTCACCTGTTAGCAGTCTACATGATAAAGAGTACAGTGACAGAGCCTTCAATCAGTCTGTGTAGATCCTTTGCTGAAATCCCTGGATTTTCTTGGTGAGAAACCTCTTAGGTCTCTCCAGCTGCTGCAGGTGTGTGGTGAGGTACATGCAAAAGAGGGCATTGTACTCTATTATTGATCTGATGAGGGATGAGTACAGTGGATTGAAAGCATCAATAGCCTTGGATGCTATGCCTTTACTTATGAGATGTGCAATGTAAAGGGACTTCCTTACCACTGTGGACACATAATCATCAAAGTTGATGTTGCTATCAATCTGTATTTCCAATTTTGTCACCATTGGGTTTGGACTTAGGGGGATATTATTAACAGTGTAAATTTGCAGTGCATGTTTTTTGGGTTAAGTCTGTGTCTTTGGCAACAATCATTTATGCATGTAAGCCTATTCTGTAGTATGTTAACATAATTTGGTGATTCATTGATTACACACAATTTGCAGTCATTAGCAAACTTGGTAAGCCACAGGCCATCTGTTATTGCCTGCGTTTCTGAGAAATATATTTCAAACAGTAGGAGGACAAGCACAGACCCTTGTGGAACACCACTAGTAACAGATCTGCTGGTTCATAGGTTCATAGGTTTGTTCATAGGTAGGTACTAGGCTATCGGCCCAAGGGCCTATGTAAGCCTAGCCAACAAGGTTCCCTGGCTTACGCCACCCAAGAAAGTTATTTTCCTGTGCCATTGTTGAGCAGAGACAAAGAAGTGATCCCCAGGGTGTATTTCCTATTTCCCATCCACTTAAGATTTTTCTTGAAGAGTGCTAATGAAGAACTTTGCTTGACATAAATGGGTAGCCTGTTCCAGAGTATGGGAAGTCTCTGTGACAGGAATCTATCCCTCCAGCATGTCCTGTTTATTGTGGTGACAAGGTTTAGGTCCCTAGAGCATGTAGGTTAGAGGGAATGGGATTTCTTTAGGTGTTGCATATCCAACAGCTCTGGGTTTGACATAGCTTTATATGTTAGGCAGAGATAACCTCGGAGTAGGCGATATGCTATGGAGTAAAGTTTGAGGTTTTTGAGGCGGTCAGTGTAGGGCATTTGTATGAGGCCAGTGATCCTCTTTGTGAGGTACTTCTGTGACCTTTCCAGCTGCTGCAGATGTCTTGTGAGGTATATTCCAAAAGGGGCGTTGTACTCTATAATGGGTCTAATGAGTGTCGAGTAGAGGGGAACAATGACCTCTTTTTTCCTGGATGAGAACCCTTTTATGATGAGGTGTGCAACGTAGAAGGACTTCCTGACTACTGTGGTGATGTGACTATCAAAGGAGAGACTACTGCCCACCTGGGTCCCAAGGTCTCTTATCACGCATTCGGTGTTAAGTAAATTGCTGCCTATGTGGTAGTTCATGGGTACAGAGATTTTACCAAAGGGGATGACACAGCACTTTTTGGCATGGAGCTTGAGGTCATGGCCTGACACCAGGCATCTGTCTCAGCGAGGCCCTTCTGTAGGATGTCCACATCATTTGGGGACTTGACTATGGCTCCTAGTTTGCAGTCATCTGCGAACTTCATTAGCCAGAGGCCTTCTGTGTTAGCCTGTACTTCAGAGAAGTAGATACCAAACAGGAGAGGTCCCAGGATGGAACCCTGTGGTACTCCACTTGTCACTACTTTGAGGTCAGATTTGGAGTTTGCAACTTTTACAGTGTGGGTTCTGTCAATGAGCCAGTTGGCAACCCATCTTATGACGTAGGGATTAATACCTAGTTTAGTGAGTTTAGCTACAATTCCAGAATGGGGGATGGTGTTGAAAGCCTTGGCGAAGTCAAGATAGGCTGTGTGAACCACCTTACCCTCATCTACAGCTTTGGTGACTCCCTCAAAGAAGTCGATCAGGTTCAGGAGGCATGATATGCCTTTCACAAACCTGAACTGGGTGGGATCCAGAGTATGGAGGTTACCAATGTCTTTGTTTATGAGTTCCATGATGATACGTTCCATGGCCTTGCAGACCAGGCTTGTCAGGCTAATAGGTTGATAGTTCCCAGGATCAGTGGTGGCTCCCCCTTTGTGGAGTGGGATAACTGTTGCTGTGCACCATTCAGTGGGCACAAAGCCTGATGCGAGGCTATTATTGAACACGGTACTTAAGTGGGGAGCCAGTTCATTCTGAAGTTAGTGTAAAATGCAGCCTGGGATGTTGTCCGGTCCCACGGATGCTGTGATTTTGGCTTTAGAGAGTGCAGCTTTTACCTGCATAGTTGTGATTACAGGGACTCTGCATTCTTCCTGTATAGATATGGGCCCTTTAGGGGGTGAGGGGGGAGTAAAGTTAGCACTGAACCTATCTGCCAGGATGTTGACAATATCAGTTGGTTCTGTAATTTTCATGCCTTTGTGCTGTAACTCAGAGCAGATCTGGGTGTTGCCATCGAGATTCTTGACATAGCTATAGAATGCTTTGTGGTTGTCCTTGGAATTAGTGACGATTTTGTTTCCGTAGCTAGCTTTGGAGGATCTTATAAGGGATCTCAGCTCCTTACTGAGGCTGACCAGGGAGCTCCTCCACTCAAGGGATTTTACTCTCTTTTGCAACAGTTTCTTTCTTCTGTTGTACAGTTTGTTTATGGCAGGGGACCACCAGATTGGCTTCCTTTTTTTGGAGGATAGTGTCTTGGTTCTGTTTGGGATAGCATGATCCATGCACTCATGTAAGTTCTTATAGAGTGCATTTGTGTAGGATTCAGCAGTTGTAACTATTTTGTCCATCTGCATGGGTGCCATGAAGTTCACCTCTTCTGTCTTAAGAAGTATGAAGTTGGCTTTGGAGAATTTTTTTACTGTGGTTTCCTTAATGGGGGGTGGGGGTGGGATGTGGATATCAAGGGTGATTAGCTTATGGTGGGATCGGACCAATGAGGAGTTGACTTCAGGTGTGGAACACTGGTCACTCATGTTGGTAATGACTAGGTCTAGGATATTGTTGCCCCTGATGGGGGTTTGGATAAGTTGATCTAGGGCATTGGAGTTTATGAATTCCAGAAAGGGTTGAGCTAAGGAGTTGGTACATGAGTAGTTTTCCCAGTTAATGGTGGGGTAGTTGAAGTTGCCCATTATTAGGGTGTTTAGTTGAACCCTAATATTTTCCAGTACATCAAGAATAAAGGAGTGGGAATCCTGGGGCATGGTGGGGGATCTGCAGCAAGCTACAATTTGGATTTTTGCAGTTGGATAACCTCGGATGCATTATGCTGAGCAACTAGCCTGGATGTGTGGATATCCTTAATGAATATGGACACACCTCCACCTTTGGTGTTTCAGTCCAGGTTACATGGCCGAAATGTGCGGTATGAGTTATAGCCTGGTAGTGCAGGGGTGCTCTCTGGAGCCTTGTACCAGGTCTCAGTCACTGCACAGATATCGATATTCTCCATTTTAAGGACTGCCTCGAGTGAGTGCATTTTGAGATTTAGACTTCTAGTATTGAGTAGCATTACCCTCAGTTTTTGCTTGCCTGTTCCTGTTATGGTGGTGAATTTGTTATTTGAACCCTGCATAAAAAAGGCATTATAAGGGCAGCAAAATCCTTAGCCAGTATCTGGAATCCCAGGGGCAACAGGTGCAGGCCATCTGTGGCAAAGCATCGTGGTCTGTCGACCATGTCATCCCAAGCAGACAGATACTGGCTCTCCCCTTAGACTGACACCAGAATCTTAGCCAATTGTTGAAGTCAGTAATTTTGTCCTTGTACTGCGGTATCATTCTGGGAGATGGTAGAATGCTACTCAGGGCTAGGATCATACCTGCCTGGGCTACAAGATCGGAGAGCTCTTCCATGTCTCTTTTCATGTAGTCCAGGGAGGTGCATCGCAGGTCATTCACACCAACATGGACAATGACAGAGTCATATATAAGGGCAAAATGATTGACTTCAACAATTGGCTAAGCTTCTGGTGTCATTTAAAGGGGATCCAGTATCTGTCTGACTGGGACAACATGTTTGACAGACCATGATGCTTTGCCAGAGATGGTCTGCACTTGTCGCTCCTGGGATTCAAGTTACTGGCTAAGGCTCTTGCCACCCCTATAGTGCCTTTTTTAGGCAAAGTTCAAAGGACAAAACCACCACCATAACAGCTACAAGCATGCAAAATCTGAAGGTAATGCTACTCAATGCTAGAAGTTTAAACCTCAAAATGCACTCTCTCGTGGCACTCCTAAAAATGGAGAACATTGATATCTGTGCAGAAACTAAGACCTGGTTCAAGGCTCCAGAGAGCACGCCTGCAATACCAGGCTACAACTCTTACAACACTTTTTGGCCACCAAACCAGGACCGAAACACTAAAGGTGGAGGAGTGTCAATATTCACCAAGGATATTCACACCACCAGGCTAGTTGCCCAACACAATGCATCTGAAATTCTCCAGGTGCATCTAGCACTAGGTAAGACTGCAATCCAAATTGTAGCTTGCTACAGATCCCCCACCATACCCCAAGATTCTCACTACACCTTTCTAAACATACTGGAAAATATTAAGATAGAACCAAGCACCCTAATACTGAGTGATTTTAACTACCCTGCCATTAACTGGGAAAACTACTCCTGTACCAACACTTTTGCCCAACGGTTCTTGGAATTCATAAGTTCCAACGCCCTGGATCAAATAGTTCATAGTCCCACCAGGGAGTCCAATATACTAGACCTGGTCATTACCAACATGGGAAATCAATGTTCCACACCTATGGTCACCCCCTTGTTAGTCAGGTCTGACCATAAGCTAATCACCCTTAACATCCACATCCCACCCCCACCCCCCAGTAAGGAAACCTCCATAAAAAATTTCTGCAAAGCCAACTTCATGCTACTCAAGTCAGAAGTGACAAACTTCATGACACCCATGCAGATGGGAACTGAAAGTTCAACTGCTGAATCCTACACTAAGGCACTGTACGAGCACATCCACTCATGCATGAATCGTGTCATCCTAAATAGAACCAAGATGCTCTCATCCAAAAAAAGGAAGCCAATCTGGTGGTCCCCTGCCATAAACAAACTTTACAACAAAAGGAAGAAACTGTTGCAGAAAAGAGGAAAATCCCAGGATGCAGAAAACTCCCATACGAGCCTCAGTAAGAAACTGAGATCCTTCATAAAATCCTCCAAAGCTAGTTACGAAAATAAAATTGCCAAAGATTCCAAAGACAACCACAAGGCATTCTATAACTATGTCAAGAATCTAAATGGCAATGCTCAAATCTGCTCTGAGCTAAAACAGAATGGCATTAAATATACTGATCCCAAGGATATTGCCAATATCCTGGCAGATTGATTCAGTGCCAACTTCATCCCCCTCTCACCCCCTAAATGGCCCATTTCAATACCGGAAGATTGCCAAATTCTGGTAATAATGACCACACAGGTAAAAAACGCACTCTTCAAAGCTAAGGATACAGCATCCATGGGACCAGATGACATCCTGGGCTGTGTACTACATGAACTACAATATGAACTGGCACCTCACCTAAGTGTCATGTTTAATCATAGCCTCACCTCAGGTTTCATGCCCACTGAGTGGCACACAGCTACAGTTATCCCATTCCACAAGGGGGGATCCACCTTGGATCCCAGAAACTACCGTCCCATCAGTCTGACAAGCCTTATCTGCAAGGCCATGGAGCGTATTATCATGGAACTTATAAACAAAGACATTGGCAACCTTCAAACACTAGACCCCACCCAGTTTGGGTTCGTGAAGGGCCAATCTTGTCTCCTGAACCTGACTGACTTCTTCAAATCAGTCTCCAGAGCCATGGACAAGGGTAAGGTGGTCCACACAGCCTATCTAGACCTTGCAAAGGCCTTTGACACCATCCCCCACTCTGGAATCACAGATAAACTTACTAAGCTGGGCATTAATCCCTACGTCACTCAATGGGTTGCTAACTGGCTTACTGATAGAACCCACACTGTAAAAGTGGCTGACTCCAAATCCAGCTCCAGACAAGTGACAAGTGGTGTACCTCAGGGTTCAGTCCTGGGACAGCTCTTGTTTGGCATCTACTTTTCTGAAGTACAGGCCAACACTAAGGGACTCTGGCTAACAAAGTTTGCAGATGACTGCAAACTGGGAGCCATTAATGAATCCCCAAATTATGTGGATACTCTACAAAAGGGCCTTACAGAAACAGATGCTTGGTGCCAGAGCCATGGGCTCAAGCTCAATGCCAAGAAATGTATAGTTATCCCCTTTGGGAAAAAACATGTATCCATGAATTACCATATAGGTGGCAGTACACTAAACACCGGAAGTGTGATAAGAGACTTAGGGACACAGGTGGACAGTGGTCTCACCTTCGATAACCACATCACCACAACAGTCAGAAAATCCTTCTGTGTGGCACACCTCATCACTAAGGGCTTTTCATCCAGAAAAAAGGAGGTCATTATCCCACTGTACTCATCCCTCATTAGACCCATTATAGAATACAATGCCCCATTTATATGTACCTCTCAAGACATCTACAACAACTGGAAAGGCCGCAGAAATACCTCACTAAAAGAATCACAGGCCTAAAGCAGATGCCCTATGCTGACTGCCTTAAAAAGCTCCAGCTATACTCTGTCACATATCGTCTACTCAGAGGCGATCTCTGCTTAACATACAAGACCATGTCAAACCCAGAGCTGTTGGACATGCTACACTTAAAGAAATCCCAATTCCTCTGAGCCACATGCTCCAGGGATCTAAACCTTGTCATCACAATAAACAAAACATGATGGAGGGATAGGTTCCTGACCCAGAGACTCCCCAGACTCTGGAATAGATTGCCCATACATGTCAAGCAGAGTGCCTCTCTGACCCTCTTCAAAAGGAACCTTGACAATTGGATTGGAGAAAGGAAATTTACCCCAAGGATCACGTCAGTTGCCCTGCTAGACAGGGCTTCAGGGAAGTAGATAGTGTGGGAAGAAAGAGCCAGGGAATTGTTATGGCTAGGCTTGTATAGGCCCTAGGGCTGATAGCCTAGCACCAACCTATGAACCTATGAACCTATTTGTACTTGTTGTGGAGTGACCTGGGTGCGTGGGTTATGTGGCGGATCCTGGCACCTGACAGGCAGCTGACAGTAACCTTCTCCTTGTTTAGCCTGGTGAGTGGGACATCAGCATGCCTGACTATAGAGTCACCTATTGGGTACGTTGTTTTGCCTTATTGGCTGTGTTTGAGTGGCACACTGAGTCTGTGGGCTATGTGTCATTTGGGTTGTGTTGGAGGATGAAGGTTGCTTATGTTTCTGCTTTGGAGGTCTCTGTTGCTTTGGCAGATTATTATCGAGAACCTCCATGAATGTTTTTGTGTTTCTATGTGTGGATTTTGGTGGTATAGATTTAGTGAGACTATGTGATGAGTGTAGTGTGGTGCAAATGTTTACCTTCTCCTCATGACTGTCAAGTTCAGTCTTGGTTGGAGAGAGCTTTACCTCCAGTTTATCTAGATAAGTGCATCTCTCACAGGTTGTAGTGTTGGGTGGTAGGAGGAGAGGGTTGTTTGTGTACATGAGACAATTTCTACATTGCCTCAAGATGCCCAGATTCATCAGATAGACAGGAGAGAACACCGGGAGCTGAACCTTGGACATGCCTGAATAAAAAAATATTTTCCTCTAGATAAGTGAGGAAAGTGAGTACAAGAGCTGTTTTTTCTCTAAGCCAGTGAGAAAAGTAAGTACAAAAACTGCTTTCCTCCAGGTAATGAGGAAGATTGAACGCTATAGTAATTAGTAACTTATTTAGTGCTTACAAGTTCTGAACAAGTGCTGAGCATGAATAAGCAAATGAAAGTGCTAAAACTAAGAATCTGTGTCTGCACTAGACAAGTTACAGGACAGAAACAAGCGCAAATGCAGGCTTTCAAATCAGAAAGCTGAGAGAGATGGAAGATTGCCCAAATGGCCAATAACTATAAATTCTGGGCCAGAAACACTCCTTATGTGGTAGACAGGTTACCTAGTGCTTACCACTCTCACTGATAAGCTAGAAGGCTACCCTCCAACACAGAAAGGCTTGGGGGGTCTCAGAAGCTTACATACATTCCTGGATACAGCAAATCTATATCTGGAACACTAGTTACAGGAAAGGTAGGAAAGAGGCGTACAGGGGTTTTTTTTTTTTTTTTTTTACAGAAAAGTAGCAAAAACAGTAGTAAAAACAATTAACCACAAAAACTGTGGAAAGCTCTCCACAAAATCAACCAGGTACACAATAAGGAGTGCAAATCCCAAGAAAAGAGGCCTCCATAAAATAAAACAACTTTAATGTCCACAAAATACCGATAAAAGCACTGTCATTAACGCACTTTCAATTTTACATGCGTTTTCGTCCTATCCACTGGACTTCATCAGATGTTATGTTTCATTCAACAAAGTCACTTATATACATCCATATACAGCCATAATCCAATAAAAAACATCAATTAAATTCAAATGCACAAATCAGCAAACATCTTTAGGCTCATTAATATTTATAAGTCTAATTTCCAGGGGCGGCTCGTGCTATCGGTCTGCCGGACTGCAGCCCCCCCACCTAGAAATAAAAAGAAATAAAAACATTAAACATAAACTTTAAAAAAAAATTTTTCTATTTTCACGGAGTGCCGGCTGTCGCGCATGCACGAATGCACTGCCCTGCCCCGCAGATGCCCAGGAATCTCTGCAAACTCTGACTGCCACTCAGGCAGTCCAGATGCAGAGAAGGTATTTTCTGCCCTGCAGATGCCCAAGATGCCGTGCGGTAGACGACTGCACAGAAGAGAGGAGCTCCAGACTGCTTGAGCTGCAGGCAGGACCAATCGGGAGAGAGGTAAGCAGGGATTCGAGCGCAGGACCAATCAGGAGTGAGGTAAGTTCTCCTGCAGGGAAGCGTTACGTCGAGCGCAGGTTTGCTGTGAGTAGAATGGAGTTATAGTGCTGCGAGACGGATTACAGCTTTCCGGACCCTTTGATGAGAGAATGGAGGGCTTTCCAGGTGTGTGAGACGGATTACAGCTTTAAATGGAGTGCTTTATGGACCCAGGTAAGGTGTGTGTGTGTGTGTGTGTGTGTGCGTGTGTGTGTGTGTGTGTGTGTGAGTGAGCTGTGCATAGCCCACCAACCAGTAATTTTGTTCATAAGCCACTGCTTTCATTTTTATCCTTCCAAACCTTACCCAACCAATTTATTTATAATTTACAGAGTGACACACCTCTATATCAACGAATGGGAATTCATCTCCCTTTGGGAGCAAGTTTCAGCGGCGCTACCACATACAGGCCAAACAGTTGGTCGTCTCTAAGATTCACAGTCATATCCACTTCACTCATCTCTGTCCTGCTACGGATATTTCCACCTCTGTGGCCCTCTATCACACAATGGGTTTGGAAACAAAAAAATGTGATGGATGTTAAATCATGTAATAGGCCAGGGTGTTTTACTGATCTTTATACTAAATATCTCTGATGTCGCAAAATGTTATATTAACTAACTGATACACCTTTATGTCAACGGATAGAGTTTCATCTCCCTTTGAGAACAGGCTTTGTATATGTGGAATATTCAGTCTATTGACAGAGCACTTCACTGATCTATGAAATGTGAACTACTCCAGCCTAAAGTACAAATCCCTCACCCTAAGGCTACATGTCTCTGACCATTCATTCTCGGTTTTCGGTCTCAGCATGTGGGAGCCCCCCAACTGAAATTAAAGACTCATTCTGTTATTTCAAGTTCCGTTCTCTACTAAAATCACATTTAGTTAATCTAGGAGAATGTACTTGCTAGCCTTCACAGGTCAAACCACTTAAGTCTGCTTTAACTCTTCTCCACTCTTAACTCATCCACTTAAGATCCTTTGCTCCTTTTCACATCTCTAATTTATTGTGCTGTACTTTCCCAAATGTTTTGAAACCTTTTGTATGTAATGTAAATGAAGTATTCAAAGCATCACTCTACAATTGTACTGTTTTATTGTCACATATGTATTGTTGTACTCCTGTCTGTTTGCATTATTGGTCAGTTTTTGACCCCATACTGAGACTGAAATTGGTCACATTTGATCATTGCTTTGCCATTATAAACAAATTCAAATAAATAAATAAATAAATAAATAAATAGTTACATATATACATAAATAAATAAATAAATAAATAAATAAATAAATAAATAAATAAATAAATAAACAATTGTAAGAGCTGAAGGAGAGTGACAAAGACAGAAAGGTTATGCACACCTTTTAGATACTTAGAAACTTTGGAGTGGACTTTGTTAACATAAAAAGAGATGGAAAGAAAAGGATTCATCCAGAGGTCTAAGTGACTGAAAATTTGCAACTATTTTGGTTGTGGAATGTTAGCCGTTTTAGGAGGTTCCCTATTAGAAGACCGAAGATGCATTCTTTCGAATGCGTCTTGGTTGAACTCAAAAGCCTGAAACAGCAAAATATCTAAGCGGCTTTTAAGCAAATTCTTTCCCTGGGAAAGTATTTGCTTGGCTGCTTCGTTACTTTGCGGTTTTCAGCACTGTAGTGCGGTCTTGGAGTTGGTATATTTAAGTAGGGGATGTGGGGGGCACAGCCCCCTACTTATTGCAATGTTTAAAGTGTTTTTTTTTTTGGAACAGCAATTTTTTTCCCTAGGAAAAAAATTGCTGTTCTGACAGTTTGAAATTGTAAACTTTCGCTTACATAGGGTCGATTAATCACAGTTCGCTTTTTTAAGCATTCAGTGATCTAATATAGACCCTTTTAGGAGTATGCCAGTTAGAGTGGGTAGGTCTGAAGTAAACAGCCATACCAAAAAAAAAAACTGCTTTAGCTTTTACATAGCTTATTTGTGGGTGATTTTTTATTAAACGTCACTGTGGTATTTTAGAGGCATCCGCAGAGCTGATTTCTAACCATGTCTGGGATTTTGTGAAACACGTTCAGAGTGAGATCAGTTACATATAGTGTAGCATTTAAGCTGGAAGATCTAAAGTGAAAGAGTTCATGAGCACTACAGAAAGGAGAGTGTCTGATGACAGATTCTTGGGGAACTGCAGGCTGTACATGGGGAAGAGACCCTGATATGATATGTGAATTCTGAGATAACCTGTGAACAACTGTGTGTGTGTGTGTGTGTAAATGCCCTAAGTGCAATATACTGGTGGTTAGACTCATGGTGGTGTGGTAGGGAATACCTCAGGCTTGAACCCTGTACCTTGTATGCAGGTGTTAAACACCTGAATTCCCTACCCACCACCATTTGTAAAAAAATTGCAGATTTTTGCCTCATATTTGATCTGATCTGTTCCTCATAATATTTGTGGTTTGTAAATACTGCAATGCTTGATATTTGATGGTGTAGTGGTAGCATTGTTGCCTCACAGCTGCAGGTTTTCAGGTTTGATTCTTGGCTGGGGTGCCTTCTTTGTGGGGGTCTGTATCTTCTGCCTGTGTTTGTGTGGGTTTGCTTTTGTGTCCTCCCATGTTACAAAGACATGTCTGCATTATTTCTTCCTGGGCCTCTGCTGAAAATTGTTTATTTGTTCCAAGTCAGACTGTCCTGATTAACAAATGTTATATAAAATTGACAGGCATTTGAATTTCAGACTTAAGGTTTCTGAATGTTTAATTCCTTGCATATTTGATGGTGCAGTGGCAGTATTGTTGCCTCACAGCTATAGGTTTTCTGGTTTGATGCTTGGCTGGGGTGCCTTCTGTGTGGAGTCTGCATCTTATCCCTGTGTTTGTGTGGATTTGCTCTGGTGTCCTGCCATTTTACAAAGACATGTGTCTATAGTATTTCTCCCTGGGCCTCTGCTGAAAATTGTTTTTGTTCCGTCAGAAGTAAAATTGACAGGCATTTGAATTTCAGACTTCATATTCTTCAGGGAATACATAGTAAAATATTTTTTTATTCTAGCAATAAATATATAGTAACACAACCTTTTATTATAGCAATTTTTTAAGTTTATAAGATGACTATTTGAAATTTGTCCTTATTTTTGGGACTGTAATACCCTGTTATTGGCTTTGGAATTTGTCCTTATTTTTGGGACTGTAATACCATGTTATTGGCTTTGTCCAGGTTTTTTGTGCTAAGGTTGACAGATTTGGCAAGAACTGAATTCACTGAATATGTTTGAGGGCTGTATTCCCTCATTACTGGGTTTGTCCAGGTGTTTTGTGCTAAGAGGTTGACAGCTATGGTGAGAACTGAATTCATTAAATGATAGCCATTTAAGTTTCAGTCTTCCTCTCTTTCACAAAGCAGCTGATATGGTGTAGTGGTATGTTGCTCTTGACTGTTTTGCACAGGGACCTTGGCAGTAAAATGTACAGTGGTAACACAGCATTTTTCTTTCACAAAGCAGGTGATTTGGCATAGTGGTATGTTGTTCTGACTCTTTTGCACATGGACCTTGGCAGTAAAATGTATGGTGGTAAGACAACATTTTATTCTAGCAGCTTTCCAAGATTATACAAGCAATGTTTAATGTGTCCCTGGTTTTTGCCCTTTGACCCACCCCAATAAATTTGGCTTTTTCCAGATTTCTTGTGCTGCTAAGTTGAGATGCAGTTGAGTATTGAGTAGATTTTACAAGGAGCTGAGAGCTGCAGGGGAAGAGAAGTTTAGTGCTGATTATGCTAAGTCAGCTCACATTGCTAATAGCACAACAGGTTGTGTACTTGCTTTTGATGCAGAAGGTTGTTGGTTCTACTCCCATAAGGGGTGAATGCTGCCGTACTGAAAGTTAAGATACTAACTATGAGCCTGTTATCAGTTTGCCATCCATTTCCTATTGCAATATTACTAGCTTATTTTTAATGTAAATTAGGCAACTTATTCCTCAGGGGCATCAGACACTTTATTTTTCGATGAAACTATGAAATATAAAGGTGATTAGCAGCAACCTCTTCATTACAGATTTATTTAATGTGGAATTATTTAGATGACATTTTTACTACTTCAGAGATTGTGCATATTTACTGATAATGGTGGACTGTAGAATTGTGCATATTTACTGATAATAGTGGACTGTAGACGTTTGAGTAGACTTTTATGATGGAAATGTTCTGAATTGGGCAGTTTTGTTTGGGTACTGAAATGCATATGCCAGTATTTGTAATAAAGAACAGGATTACATTATTTTAAGAGTCTCATTACACTTGGAGACTTCCAGTCATCTCTGCAGGCTTTACCCGCACACAGAATGCCAATCGAGTGGTCCATAACCTGTACAGTAATCCTTTTAAGCAATGCATCTTGAGCTTATTTCTTGTTTGCTTTTCATTTTTTACTTTGATCAAGTTTTCCCCATGAAACAAGTAGATGTCAGGCAGCAGGTCTTTTTTTGGATAAGGAACATTTTTACAAGTGGGGGCATCAGCGATTTCTACTTTCAGCATGTTACTTGGTACTTTAGTAAAGCAGAATATAAATTATAATTAGAACTGCAGTGCAAGAAGTGGTTTGAGTTGAGTGCTGCTTGTTTTTCTTATACTTGATTTTGACTGGCATTCCATTAATGTATTTAAAAAAAAGTAATTTATTTCTTCATGCCTCACAACCTTTTCTATTTCCATCTAGATATTAAGCTGTCATGCAGCCAATGCACTGAAATATTTTTATTTTTCTACACTTCATTTTGTCTTGATTGGACTCTCATAATGACGGTATGGCACCCAGGGCAATATATTTAGTTTTTGTGGTTTTGAGCATAGCTCCTCCCCTTTCTAGTTGGCCGCACCCCATCCCATTGACCCCACCCATTCAGCTGTCACCTGCAGCCCCCCTTTGATTTGAAGTCACCAGCCGCCACTGCTAATTTCCTTTCATGTTACTTCCTTATTTAAGAAAAATACATTAAAAAATAATAAATTAGTGCAAATAAATACTCACTCTATTCACATTCCTTATATAATTACAAAACTTCTAAAATATATATATAATTTCATATATTTTGTATTTTGTTCTAAAATTTCATATAAATTTTCATATAAAGGGGCTTAAAATAAATCACTATTGTAAAAACTTCACATAAATAAAGGAACATATTTGATAATACAGCAGCACCATCTATTGGTTAAATAATATATTGCACTTAAATTCATAATTTAGCTGCCTTTAATTTCAATAGAGGTAATACAGATACCTGCTCATTTAAACCTGGGATTTATTTGCTTCCAGTGTCACTTGCCACCATAATTCCCTATACCCTATGGTGTCCTCCCAGGGCCCCCCCAATACCACTTTTTATGTGTTCTACTACAAAAAAATGGAATTTACTTTCTTTACATACCTTTGAATGTTTATACAAAGCATTTGTTTCTTTCTCCTTTGTTATATCATATGTATGTTCATAAACTCTTCTTTTTAGGGTTCTCTCTGTCTTACCTATATAAAAGGACCCACATTTTTCACAGGTGGCCAGATACACTAAACCTTTAGTATCACAATTATATAGTCCATTGCTAATAATCCATCTATCTCTACTTTCTATATATATTTTCTCCTTATTGGTTATATATCACATTGATTACACCTCCCACATTTAAATGTACCTCTCTTTTTATTACCATTCCCTCTATTGAATTTATTGTATTCAGTCTTCTTATGTTCTAAACATTCCTTAATATTATTAGAATTTCTATACACCACCCTAGGTATACTCCTAGGTAATTCTTCTAAATCAATAAATGCAATGAATTTTTCCACTCTTTATAAAAAATTGACCTAGTATTATGATTTAAGGCATTAAATTCTAAAATAAGAGCATGTTTGTACTCTTCTTTGGTATTGGAGTCTTTCATTCTTACTAATTGATTCACATCGTTTTCCTTTATTCCTAAAATTGGTTTAAATTTATCTATTCTACCTCCATCTACTTCTAATCTAATATTAGAAACAAGGTCCTTAACATATCCCCTATCTAAAAACATCCCTTCCAATAGGTCACATTCCAAGTTAAAATCTTTAGAATTACTTGTCATTCGTGACCCCCTCACAAACTGACCTTTAATTATGTTTTTCTTACAATGTGCTGGATGTGCACTATTATAGTGTAGGTAGGAGTTACAATAAGTGGATTTCCTATATATTTTAGATGCAAATGAATCATTCCATTTATATATTTCTATATCCAAAAATTGTAAATTAGTTTCAGAGACTTTATAGATGAATCTAAGGAAATCAGTGGTCTCATTAATATATTTAATAACCTCCTTTAATTTCTCATTCCCCTCTGTCCAAAAAATTACTATATCATCCAGGGATCTCCTATAAAGGCTCCAGCAGGAATTAAAACTAGAATTAAGCACATATGTTTCCTCCCAGTTAGCCAAAACTAGGTTTGCAAATGTAGGTGCACAGGCTGCCCCCATAGCAACGCCTTGGGTTTGTTGGAAAAATTCCCCATTAAACAATAAAAAATTATTTTTGAGTACCATATCCATTAAGCCTGTGCACACTACCTTTTCTTTATGCATTAACATTCTATCTTGGAACACTTCGTTCTCAAACATTTTCATACTTTCAAAGCAGGGATGGATGAGAAAAGATCTACAATATCAATTGTCACAAATAATAAATCTTCAGTATACTATTCTGAATTAACTACCCTCAAAAGATCCCATGAATCTTTTAAAATAGCTGTCTTATTAATCCATATATGTTTAGTTTTACTATCAATAAATTTAGCTAAAGGTAATGTTTTTGAACCATCTGCTGAGACTATAGGTCTCATTGGCGGGTCTATCACATTCTTATGCACCTGGGGGAGGGGGCTATACTTATGGATATTATAATATACGAAGGCAAAATGAATCAAATTCTTAGAGATGAAAATAAATATACTGTAGTGTCCAAAAATTAAATTTTTGTAGCCTGTAAAATAATTGATATGGAATTAGAAGCTATGTTTAATGAGGCAATTATTGACGGAAGTACTTTAACTTTTTTAAGGGTGGATAAACCCAAGATACCAATAATTTATGGCATCCCTAAGGTGCATAAGAATGTGACAGACCCGCCACTGAGACCTATAGTCTCAGCAGATGGTTCAAAAACATTACCTTTAGCTAAATTTGTTGATAGTAAAACTAAACATATATGGATTAATAAGACAGCTATTTTAAAAGATTCATGGGATCTTTTGAGGGTAGTTAATTCAGAATTGTATACTGAAGATTTATTATTTGTGACAATTGCTATTGTGGATCTTTTCTCATCCATCCCCTGCTTTGAAGGTATGAAAATGTTTGAGAATGAAGTGTTCCAAGATAGAATGTTAATGCATAAAGAAAAGGTAGCGTGTACAGGCTTAATGGATATGGTACTCAAAAATAATTTTTTATTGTTTAACGGGGAATTTTTCCAACAAACCCAAGGAGTTGCTATGGGGGCAGCCTGTGCACCTACATTTGCAAACCTAGTTTTGGCTAACTGGGAGGAAACATATGTGCTTAATTCTAGTTTTAATTCCTGCTAGAGCCTTTATAGGAGGTTCATGGATGATATAGTATTTTTTTGGACAGGGGGAATGAGAAATTAAAGGAATTTATTAATATATATTAATGAGACCACTGATTTCCTTAGATTTACCTATAAAGTCTCTGAAACTAATTTACAATTTTTGGATTTAGAAATATATAAATGGAATGATTCATTTGCATCTAAAGTATATAGGAAATCCACTTATTGTAACTCCTACCTACACTATAATAGTGCACATCCAGCACATTGTAAGAAAAACATAATTAAAGGTCAGTTCGTGAGGGGGTCACGAATGACAAGTAATTCTAAAGATTTTAACTTGGAATGTGACCTATTGGAAGGGATGTTTTTAGATGGATTGATTAACAGGAAAATGGAAAAATTGAAACGTGATTTGCAGGATTATGAAAATAATGTGAGTTATCCTAAACCTTCCACTTATACACATGTATATAACAAAAATAATATTTATAATAAAAACAATAAAAGAAGTTATATACAGGGACAGGAAGTGGAACCTGACCTAACAAGAGAAGGTTGGAAGGAAGAAATATATGATAGGGAATTTCCCCCATTAGATAGGGATTATAGGCCTTTAGAAGTATACAGGCCTCAGAATGGAAATTTTCCCATGAGAGGGGGGAGAAGGGGGAAGGGGAGATATTGAATAGATGTACCCCCGACCCAGAGATTAATATAAATGAGAAGGGTATATGTGAGGAAGGAGTTATTAATACTTTAAGGGGTTTTACTATCTATAATTATAGTGATGTTATACTTAAAGAAGAACATTTTAGTTTGCTGGGTAAAGGCTTCAAATTTATTCCTCAAGTCAAAGGAGATTTTAAATCTACACTTCTTGATTTAAAATTATTTTTAAGGAAGATTAATTTGAATTTAATATGTAGTAAAAATGATAAACAGAATAAGGTAGGTTCTAACGAATTTTTGGTGAAGCCTTCAACATTTAACCCCCCTATACACCTGCAACTTAAAAATTTAGAAAGTGTAATGGAAGCTGAAATAAGGAAAGCATATAGAAGAACTGGATGCAACATGAATCTTAACAAAGGAGAACATAAAGTGTTAAATGAACTAAAGGATAATTCTAATGTGAGAATAATGAAACCAGATAAGGGTGGGGGGCTATACTTATGGATATTATAATATACGAAGGCAAAATGAATCAAATTCTTAGAGATGAAAATAAATATGCTGTAGTGTCCAAAAATGAAATTTTTGTAGCCTATAAAAGAATTGATATGGAATTAGAAGCTATGTTTAATGAGGCAATTATTGATGGAAGTACTTTAACTTATTTAAGGGTGGATAAAACCAAGATACCAGTAATTTATGGCATCCCTAAGGTGCATAAGAATGTGATAGACCCGCCACTGAGACCTATAGTCTCAGCAGATGGTTCAAAAACATTACCTTTAGCTAAATTTATTGATAGTAAAACTAAACATATATGGATTAATAAGACAGCTATTTTAAAAGATTCATGGGATCTTTTGAGGGTAGTTAATTCAGAATTGTATACTGAAGATTTATTATTTGTGACAATTGATATTGTGGATCTTTTCTCATCCATCCCCTGCTTTGAAGGTATGAAAATGTTTGAGAATGAAGTGTTCCAAGATAGAATGTTAATGCATAAAGAAAAGGTAGCGTGTACAGGCTTAATGGATATGGTACTCAAAAATAATTTTTTATTGTTTAACGGGGAATTTTTCCAACAAACCCAAGGCGTTGCTATGGGGGCAGCCTGTGCACCTACATTTGCAAACCTAGTTTTGGCTAACTGGAAGGAAACATATGTGCTTAATTCTAGTTTTAATTCCTGCTGGAGCCTTTATAGGAGGTTCCAGGATGATATAGTAATTTTTTGGACAGGGGGAATGAGAAATTAAAGGAGGTTATTAAATATATTAATGAGACCACTGATTTCCTTAGATTCACCTATAAAGTCTCTGAAACTAATTTACAATTTTTGGATATAGAAATATATAAATGGAATGATTCATTTGCATCTAAAGTATATAGGAAATCCACTTATTGTAACTCCTACCTACACTATAATAGTGCACATCCAGCACATTGTAAGAAAAACATAATTAAAGGTCAGTTTGTGAGGGGGTCACGAATGACAAGTAATTCTAAAGATTTTAACTTGGAATGTGACCTATTGGAAGGGATGTTTTTAGATAGGGGATATGCTAAGGACCTTGTTTCTAATATTAGATTAGAAGTAGAGAGAGGTAGAATAGATAAATTTAAACCAATTTTAGGAATAAAGGAAAACAATGTGAATCAAGTAGTAAGAATGAAAGACTCCAATACCAAAGAAGAGTACAAACATGCTCTTATTTTAGAATTGAATGCCTTAATTCATAATACTAGGTAAATTTTTTATAAAGAGTGGACAAAATTCATGGCATTTACTGATTTAGAAGAATTACCTAGGAGTATACCTAGGGTGGTGTATAGAAATTCTAATAATATAAAGGAATGTTTAGAACATAAGAAGACTGAATATAATAAATTCAATAGAGGGAATGGTAATAAAAAGAGAGGTACATTTACATGTGGGAGGTATAATCAATGTGATTATATAACCAATAAGGAGAAAATATATATAGAAAGTAGAGATAGATGGATTATTAGCAATGGACTATATAATTGTGATACTAAGGGTTTAGTGTATCTGGCCACCTGTGAAAAATGTGGGTCCTTTTATATAGGTAAGTCAGAGAGAACCCTAAAAAGAAGAGTTTATGAACATACCTATGATATAACAAAGGAGAAAGAAACAAATGCTTTGTATAAACATTCAAAGGTATGTAAAGAAAGTAAATTCCATTTTTTTGTAGTAGAGCACATAAAAGTGGTATTTGAGGGGGGCCTGGGAGGACACCATAGGGTGTAGGGAATTATGGTGGCAAGTGACACTGGAAGCAAATAAATCCCCAGGTTTAAATGAGCAGGTATCTGTATTACCTCTATTGAAATTAAAGGCAGCTAAATTATGAATTTAAGTGCAATATATTATTTAACCAATAGATGGTGTTGCTGCATTATCAAATATGTTCCTTTATGTGAAGTTTTTACAATAGTGATTTATTTTAAGCCCCTTTATATGAAAATTTATATGAAATTTTAGAACAAAATATATGAAATTATATATATATTTTAGAAGTTTTTATAATTATATAAGGAATGTGAATAGAGTGAGTATTTATTTGCACTAATTTATTATTTTTTAATGTATTTTTCTTATATAAGGAAGTAACATGAAAGGAAATTAGACTTATAAATATTAATGAGCCCAAAGATGTATGCTGATTTGTGCATTTGAATTTAATTGTTGTTTTTTATTGAATTATGGCTGTATATGGATGTATATAAGTGACTTTGCTGAATGAAACATAACATCTGATCAAGTCCAGTGGATAGGACGAAAACGCGTGTAAAATTGAAAGTGCGTTAATGACAGTGCTTTTATCGGTATTTTGTGGACATTAAAGTTGTTTTATTTTACGGAGGCCTCTTTTCTTGGGATTTGCACTCCTTATTGTGTTCCTATTAAAAACAATTCACATGCAGTGCAAGCTAGCACACTTGAGTATGTAGCAATATTAGACCAAACACAGTTTGAAAAATGCAATTAAATTAAAAAGGACTAAAACCAAGTGCAGAAAGAGAATGTGGTAAAGAGATGGGACTGAGGGAGTGTCCCAAATCAAATCTACAGTGGGGCGGGCCACTGCAAAACCCACCAAATTTAAACTACAAACCAAAAATA